>NC_142945.1:191918-219418 GCF_046866305.1 Octopus bimaculoides
TTTCATTAACATGTTTCTTTTCTAAGTCTCACGTATAAAACTCAGCGAACTTGGAGTCGTGTGGAGCAGGTATTGTGTTTGATGTTTGACTTCACAAAATATGAACAACATGCATGATGCATGATGGAATGCAGCGTCGGTAATATAGATATGTGTATGAGTGCGCGTGTGTGTGTGTGTGTGCGTGTGTGTGTAACATAAGCAATGTCTTTTATTCACTTCAAGCCTTGAGAGTGACTTAATCATGAAGTAATAAACGGGAATAGATGTGATAAAAGAAGAAAAAAAACACACACACACTCACTGCTACCCCGCGACAATAACTGGAAATTAAAGATATTTAGCAATTATAGGGATGAATCTATTTATATTTAGTTTAGAAAGAATTGACAAACTTTTCGTTTGCTATAAAATTTTCATTCTTTGAAACTAAAATATTTCACGTTTGTCTTTGTTGTTGAAAAGAAGAACTAAACTGGAAGTCCCAATTGTCGAGAATTCTTGCAGTTCCAAGCAATGCTGATTTTTGTTGTTGTTCTACCTTCACATTTGCATCGATCTTTTTCAGCCATGTTCGCAGTTGAGTGCCGATACTTCCAAGTGCACCAATTACTCTTGGTATCACGTCTATTCTCTTCATTGACCACAACCTTCGTATTTCCCACTTCAAATCGTCACAGTTGTTTATTTCTTTCTTCTTCTTTCACAGTGATCCTGTTGTCATATGTTCTTTCCTTTTTTATTCACCACAACAATGTCGGGTGATCGCACTGGATCATTGCATCACGCAGGATTTTGCAATTCTCATTTTCGGTGACTCCTTCTGGAGTTTGCTCATATCACGTCTTTGCTCTTTGTAGGCCGTGATTTCTGCTTCGATACAGTCGTAGCCATTGATGACAGTGTGGCAAGAATGATCCATTGGGAGTTCTGTGGAAGTCACGGCCTACAAAGAAGAAAGACGTGGTATTATCAAACCTCAGAAACAGTACTCGAGAATGAAGATTGCAAAATCTTGTGGGATACAATGATTCAGTGCGATTACCTGATCAGACATCGGAAACCGGACGTTGTTGTGGTGAATAAAAAAGAAAGAATTTGTTTGATAATCGACATAGCGTGTCTCAGTGACAACAGGATCAAAGAGAAAGAAGAAAAACTGAACAACTACAATGGTTTGAAGTGGGAAATACGAAGGTTGTGGTCAATGAAGAGAACAGGCGTACTACTAATAGTAATTGGTGCACTTGGAAGTATCGGCACTCAACTGCCAACATGACTCAGAAAGAAGGATACAAATGTAAAGATAGAACATTTACAAAAATCAGCCAGAGTTCTTGAAGCATGACCAGTAAAACAAGGGTCACCTTAGTCTGCTGGCTGTGGACAGCTGACATTTCCCATCATACCCAACAAAATAAGCTGTGAGTTTTCATCAAATAATAATAATGATAATTTCTACTATAGGCACAAGGCCTGAAATTTTGGCGAGCGAAATAGTCGATAATATCGACCCCATTGTTTCACTGGCACTTAAGTCATCGACCCAGAAAGGAGGAAGGGCAAAGTCGACTTCGGAGGAATTTGAACGCAGAATGTGAAGACAGACGCAATATCGCTAAGCATTTCGCCCGGCGTGCTAACGATTCTGCCAGCTCGCCGCCTGCTTTATTGGGGACAGCAATGATTTTGAGATTGCTACTCGGATGTTAAATATTGTGGAAAGAGACTCTGTGAGAGATCCTTGACAACAGGTTGTTGTCCGCTCTTACAGAATTAACCAGAGCCAGTGAAATTCAGAGCTCTGAAAAGTGAAGTGTGCAATGGTAATAATGTAATAATAATAATCTGCTACATTAGCACAGACTTAGATTTACAAATGCCGGAATCGTGTATCAAGTGATTCTATTGCAGAAGCCTTGAAGAGCTTCTGTAGAAGGTGGACACTGTTCTCCTTTTAACAAACTAATGCAGAAATACATGGTTATGATTAAAATACGATAGAGAATTGTATAAACAAGTACATAAATATATACATAAACACATACATACATTATGGGTGTGTGTGTGTGTATATATGTATGTATGTATGTATGTATGTATGTATGTATGTATATATATATATATATATATATATATATATATATATATATATATATATATATATATATATGTATGTATGTATGTATGTATGTATGTATGTATGTATGTATATATATATATATATATGTTACACAGATAAACAGATAATGAATGGGAAAGAAGAAAACATAACATCTCGTATAAAACATTTCTATTTTAGTTTTCCGACTGTAATTACAAAGTAATAGAACGAGAAGGATGGCTATTAAATACGTCTGAAATTGTTGAGAAAGAATCAAAGGATATCATTGAATTAAATATGGCGGCTCTGACTGTATAACATTTCTCATATCACACACAAGGAACGATAACCGAGAGATGGACAGAGAAATATTTTTATAATTAGTTTTGTTAACCTCGATCGTCTAACTGTCTAACTCGATCAACTAATTGATTTTGTTTTTATAAAAGATGAGGCTCAAATGGGAATTTGATCAAGACAGATAAATAAAATCAGTTAAAACTTAATAAATTAAGCAAAATAAACTGAAAGAAGGCCAAATAAATTGAAATCAAAATAAAACGAGAATACAGCAGGATATATGTCTGTCTATCTATCTGTGTATGTAACTCAGTTTGTGCCACTGTGTGTGTGTGTGTGTGTCTGTCTGTCTGTCTGTGTTCCTGTGTGTGTCTGTGTGTGTGTAATGAAAAATTAAAGCTTTTTTCGTTCGTACAATCTAGGGAAATTTTGAAAATCAGCGATCATGCCTATATATCCAACTTTATCACAACAATAACTTACTTCACCATAACTTACTTCACCAAAATTCTAGTCGTTCTATTGACGGTTTGTCAATAGAAAGTGCGCTAAATGTAAAAAAAAAAAAAATACTCTTTCCATCAGGAAAGGTACATTTACAGAAAACTCTAAGTTGCCATTATACGTAATTTTTCATTAAGTGTTTGATTTCATTTTCGAATTAACTGTGACGATATCTGCAAGTATGAATTGCATTGATATAAAAACTGCCGTTCTGTGGCGCGCGCGCACTCTTTTTTGCTGGGTGGGGAGGGGTGTATGGATCAATTTTGGAGTTTTTTATATATAAAATTTGAAATTAATTAATTTTTTTTTTGCAATATTGTTAATCTCCGTATTTTTTCCACGTAGATCGGAAAAAAAAATATCGAAAAAAGTTAAAAATTAAAAATTTGGGGTCGGGTGGAATTTCAGATTTTGAAAACATGCTTTTTTTTTTTTTTTTTGCATATTCGGAATCTCTGTCATCGAAAACCTAGGAATCCACTGCGAAACAACAACAAAAAAAAAAATTCCCGAAAGTTCGGTTCTTAGGTGGAGGTGACTGTCGTCCAGCTCCACCGTAAAACATTCAGTACAACTCTTCTTACCCACAACTAGGCTTATACTGCAAAATATTCAATACAGATCTTCCTGCACAAGTAAGGTATCAAACAGCCTTGAAATATGCTAAAAATAACAGCTAAATCACCCTTAACTTTTTTCTACCATATTCAACACCATATTTATGATACCATTCGGATAAATTTTTACAAGAGCATCTCCATGCAGTTCATTCATAAAAAAAAAACTCGGATTTCTCGCGTGTAATCAACTACTTTGACCTCCTAATGTGCCGCAGACCCCTTATTTTTCTTCGAAAAAATGCATGGGGTAGGAAATTGGAACCCTACCTCCCTGAAATTATTTGAAAATGTGTATAAATATGATATATATATTGTACAGGCCAAAACAATACATAAATGACAAAACACACCTTTACTCACTCTCTCCCTCTCTCCACACGAAGTCGAAGCGTACTAGTTACGCGATTAAAATTTCGGCGGAAAAATTGCTAAAGGAAACTGGAAACATTTGGTGCCATTTCAAAACTATTTTTTAGTTTAGGATTTATATACCATTGGATCCATATATGCAGTAATTTTAACAGGTATGTAAAAGATATTTTGTCTTAATACGCCTTGACTTGTTTCACTCAAATACTAACATGGTTTTTTGTCCAAACATCGTTACCACTAATTTTTATAACTTCAGCATTCATTTGTTATTCTTTTCAAACTTCTTTCAGTTTTCAATTTAATGTAATCCGTCCTCTAGAAAATGTATTTCTGCAAAATGTCATCTTAAAATATGTGTAAAGAAAGGGGGCTGATGTAGTTCGCAACTCACCTTCAAAAGTGCATTTAAAAAAAAATATTTCTTCGGATTCCTAGATACGGTAAAGGTGCACTTGTAAAAATTTAACGTGTCTGTGTATATATATATATGTGTGTATATGTGTGTGTGTGTATATGTCTATGTATATATGTGTATATATATATAAATGTATGCATATAGTATATGTCTCTCTCTCTCTCTCTCTCTCTCTCTATATATATATATATATATATATATATATATAGAGAGAGAGAGAGAGAGAGAGAGAGAGATACATATACTATATGCATACATTTATATATATATATATATATATATATATATATACATATATACATAGACATATACACACACACACACATATACACACATATATATATATATACACAGACACGTTAAATTTTTACAAGTGCACCTTTACCATATCTAGGAATCCGAAGAAATATTTTTTTTAAATGCACTTTTGAAGGTGAGTCGCGAAACTACATCAGCCCCCTTTCTTTACACATATTTTTCTCTCTCTCTCTCTCTCTCTCTCTCTCTCTCTCTCTCTATATATATATATATATATATATATATATATATATATATATATATATATATAGAGAGAGAGAGAGAGAGAGAGAGAGAGAGAGTGAGAGAGAGAGAGAGAAAGTAATAACGAGTGAATGAGAATAACGACGGAAGGGTTAAAATGCGTAAAAATAATTTAAAATAAAACAAAAATGAAGCCCAAATTATTGAAAGTGGGTAGAAATAAACACTACGTAGTACTATGCTAGGGTATCTGTAGAAAGTTGAATGTGATTTCGGAATATAACGTGAAAAAATACGGATTTTTTGAATTTTCCGAAAGTTCTCTCCGCACCTCAAAATTTTCCTCACAAATTACTTTATAATCGTAATGTATGTCGTTTGAAAGGTATTTATATAAAATTTCATTTGAAAAAAAACCCATTTTCCTAAATGTTACAGGGGAAAAACTCACATCTTGTGAATTTTCCGAGGTACTCTCCTCACCCCCTTGGAAAAGATTTTCCCCACAAATTTCTTTATAATCGTAATGTATGCTGTTTGAAAGGTATTTATTAAAAATTTCATTGAAAAAAATCCATTTTCCTAAAAGTTATGAGGGAAAAACTCGGATCTTGTGAATTTTCCGAGGTCCTCTCCCTGCCTTCCATTGTTTTGCTTGCATTTGTTTTTTCATATTCATTTTCTACGCATTGTTTTACACCCGTTGCACTATTTTTTCTGACTTTCGTTTCCAGGTCAAGTTGTAAACATTAACCAAAAGTTCTCATTCTCTTCTTCCAACAAACACAAAAAGCTTAAAAACGAATGCACAAGAACAGATACGAACGTAGACAGCAAAAAAAAGTTACCCCACCCCCAAAATAACACTGAATATACAACAAAAACAATACACAGCAAGGATAAAGAGACAAAAATAAAATAACTGTTTAAAAACTCTTTCTAAAAATGTTCAATGACGTTATCTGGAGTGTGAGGTTTCGAGTTGACGCCGTTCCACCTTTTCATTTATCATTACCATTCTTTCCATTCGATTTCATTTTTCCTCACTTTTGTATTTTGTTTGTCCTTGTTTGTCCCCTCTATGTTAGGCCCTGTGTTGCCACTAAAGAAATACAGTTGTAAGAAGTCGTTGAGAAGAGATATTGCTTGTTACGTGTTGCTTCTGATTTATATTTGTATATTTGTTATAATCTTGTTTTAAATCCACATTATAAAGTGGCGTATACAGCGAGTTCAAAGAAGGACATAACAGTGTCGACGGGACTCAACAAAGAGCAATCGAAATAGTGGGAGAACATGGTAGGAAGTTGACAATAATGCCGTAAAATTGATAAAATATCGGCGGCTTTACAAGCATAACTCTATATTTCCTGGAAAGTTGAGTTCCTTCATGCCAAAACCAACATAGCTCAGTTGGTACATCCATGATATTTTATTGATCTTAGAGTAATTTCAAGGCGAATTTGAGGCACGTAACTACTTAGGCATTAGGACAGTTGTGTAGTGACGTGGTATTAGTCTCCATTTCAATGCTCTACCGCCCTGGGGTGGGCCCTATTCGGGTCGATCAAAACATTGTGAGTAGAATTCGGTCGATGAGAATTGTGGCAATTTCTCAGAAGAACCAACCCAGTTCTATGCTGGAAGATTTAATCCTTGTCCTGCTTAACAGCATCTCTTGGTCATTGGATATATTTAGAGAATCCAAACATCTGAGCTCGGCCTCCAACAATAAGATAACGTGCTACCACCAACCAGGGAGACACCGGAGAAGGTCTGGATATCATGTCTTTTCTTCTGAAGCATTAAACCCTGAACTACATCAGACCAAAAACTAGAAAAATAAAACTGAAAGGTAATCCCGCATTATACACAGTTTCTTTTACTCTTTGATCTGGCAGAGTCTAGTTATGTTATAATTGAGTTTTATTATAAAATGGCAATATTATTACAGCCATAATATAATACAGCAACGGTACTATAACTATATTACAATACAAGAATAATGTATAAGCTATATTGTATGATAAAGTAATATTATTTATTATTATAGCTATGATGCAATATTACTATTAGGTTAAAGCTATCTGATAATAAAAGTCTATAATTTAAAAAATCCTTTGCCACTTACAGTTCCGGTTGGTCAAACACGTTTTACCTACGAATCATCCCACAACTTCCCCTACCTTCCAACACTTTTACACCATCTTCCCGCTCAAATATTTCATCTTTGACCACTAGTCACTCATGAAACTTCACTTCAAAGGTTTAACTCAAATATTTTATAACATTTTATCTTTTTACGTTTTCTTCACATTTCATTTCACAATTATTGTCTTTCGGTATTTGATCAATTCATCGTCTTATTTCTATGCAGTGCACACACACACACACATCTCCCTCTCTCACTCTCTTTCTCTCTCTCTCTCTCTCTATATATATATATATACAAATATATATATATATATATTCTTATTCATCATTCTTATATCTATCTATCTATCTATCTATATATATATATGTATATATATATATATATATATATATATATATATATATATATATATATATATATATATATATATATATATACAAATATATATATATATATTCTTATTCATCATTCTTATATCTATATATATGTATATATATGTATATATATATATATATATATATATATACAAATATATATATATATATTCTTATTCATCATTCTTATATCTATCTATCTATCTATCTATCTATCTATATATATATATATATATATAAATATTCGTATACACCTTTCTTATATCTAATATATATATATATATATATATATATATATATATATATATATATATATATATGAATATTCGTATACACCTTTCTTATATCTAATATATATATATATATATATATATAAATATTCGTATACACCTTTCTTATATCTAATATATATATATATATATATATCAGCTTATACATTATCTTGCCTCTCTCAACGATATATATTTACATATACGTCGATTTTTCTATACCTAGGATTACAGTTTTTACATTTCCCTTTTTATTTCATAACCACCTCCTAAAGTTTCGCTCAATTCGTTAATAGACACATATCTAAATTCAATCTTCAGGTCTCATTCCCAGAAACTGAGAATAAAGAATACACAAAGTGGAACATCGTCAAAGGATAGAAATATTATCGAATATCATTGGTTGGTTCTTACGACCCTCATTAAAATATTGTTGAGCAAAATTTTGTTTTACCTTATAAAAACGAAGAGTTTGGCATTATTTTCTTGGTTTATAAATACCATAGTAATTTTTTTATTATAATGAACACACACAAAGAGACAGACATACGTATATATATATGTGGTAGTGATGATGATGGACAAAGACCGCTGGAGAGAATTCGTCCATGGATCTCGGGAATTTTACCCACCCTAGATACATAGATAAATATGTATGTATACATATGTGTATGTGTGTGTCTTTGGCAGATTTGATATGGTGACTGAAGGAGGCTAATATACGAAATACTACATTACTTGGTCCGTAGTTAGACATGCAAAACCATACAGTGTAATTTCCAGGAGAAGCCGTCTCTGCTCCGAGGAATCCCTGTCTATTCTGTAGACTAACGAGAAGATACTTAATGGGAATTTCTGAAAGACTATCGAGATGCCTACACGCATATAAATGTACTTTCGCACAATGAGGTGAAAATGAATTTTGAGTAACCGTTAACTTAGTGTAATTTCATTTTATTTTACTTTAAGGAATGGATGACTTTAAACCTCCTCGTACTTCTAAGCACCTACTAACTCGCTTTGTGATTATGAGTGCGCCTAACCTCGCGTGTGTGTATGCTCACATTTTTGCTAATGCTTGTATGAGCGTGTGTACTCGTGCCATGCTGCTTGCCCGAGGGCGTTTATACATACATATCTGTTAACGGTTATTTTCAATACTCTTCTCGCTGGATTAAGTGTTCGTTTCTCTTTTTGTCTTCTGCAATTTTATTTTTGGATCTTCTATATATATGAAGAATTTTCCTCCGTCTGACTGTTTTTGTCTCTCCAAAACAGAAAGTTGCATTGTGGAACAGTCATTTTAACGAGTTTCTTTCTTTATTTATTTATCACCCGACGAGATACGTCTGCACCACCGGATACTCCTGAACCATTTTTTGCGTGTCCCACAAGAGGAGTCGATGCTCGATGTGTCGAAACAATTGTTGGGATTAATAATACATTCTCGTATATTCCATCTTCTGTCTTTCATTTGTTATTTACATGCATATATATATAAATATTTTTAAAAATGTAAAGGGTATGTCTGCTAAATATTCATATTATAACAATTAATAAATAATTTGTATACATAATTTCAGATTTAAAGAAAGTTTAATGATTATATGGGTGTCTATTTACTTCTGTCATGTTTGTGTGTATCATAACTATATTACATTATCGATGTAATATACGTTTATTGTAATATTTACTGACACTTATCTGTGAAGTAGTAGTTTATATCATGGTGTCTGAAATAACTACTTTATTGGTAAACTAGTTGTTAGGTTGTGGTTGGCTGAAATAATTTTATATTATATCTCAAGTAAAAATAATTCGAATCCTCATAAATATGGCAAACTCATCCATCTCATTTATTCCTTCTGTTGTGCTTTTAACCATTCTATTTTTTGCCTCTCCATTTTCTCATAAAACTTCGAAATTACTTCAATTGATATTTTTTTATGCAGGCCATCAGGGAAAAAATTTCTAAAAATATGTTCCAAATAACTCACTTGTAAATTAGTTTTTCCTGTCAGATTGTTGCATAAAATTCTATAGTTTCCTCCTCACTTTCTCACTCTCCAACTATCACTTTTTTCAGTTTATTCTTGTATATAGCCTTCTGCCTTTTCTCTTTCTATTATATTTTCTTTGGCGACTATGTAACCTAACCACTCATTATACATAATTTATATACATACATATAAAGAATGTGTGTGTATATGTGCTTGCGTGTGCAAATGCATAGAGGAAAGACCAATACATAAAGTTTTTCAGCGCTAAATCTACTGGATAGCCTTCTTTTGACAGTGTACTCGTCTTCCGCAGATTTATAAGCATTGCATAATCCATAACAAGTAGGTAAAGTTTGTAATTGTACCCATGAAGAATGCCTGACAACTTTTCCCATCCTGAAAGAGTAGAAAGATAGTCAGTGTACCAAAACATAATAGCATTAATGAAGGAATTTGATATTTCATAGAGATTTAGGATGTGTGCAAGAGGAGAGATCTTATTTACATAACCAAATGCTTTAGAAAATCTCAAAAGTTATCAAAAGATCGCGTTTTCTGGTGCAGCAAGAATCGGTCTACAGTCTTTGATCAGCAGTATTTCTATTTGATTTGAGGCCAAATCGGAAATTTACAGTTAATTTCACCGTTCTTACTGTTAGTCTTGTGAGTGATAAAGTAATGTTTGCCGGTGATTCGAACTCGTCTGGCGTGACTCAGGCGTTCAACTTGTTATTGCCAAAGATCTTTCTTAGCTTAGGTATGGCATAGCAGGCAAGAGAATTATTTAATTCACCCGATGAACAGCACGAAGACTTCAAATTCTTCGTTCAGGGTTACAATTCTGTTGTAAATTTGTAGGGGCGGAAGTACAATGACAGAAACTGAAGCAGAAGCGAGAAACACAGGACATCTCTGTATTTTACCTTTTGTATTTGTTTTATAGGAACTGATATATCCCACACAACTCCCTCCCCCCTTCCACAGTTCTCCTCCACAGCTCCCCCAGCCCTCTTCCACATCACCTACACAGTTATAAACATTTATTAACTTTAAGAACAACAGAAACAAGACAAAATGTCTGAAATGTTCTTTAAACTAAAATAAATTTCTTGTAATGTTATTAACAAAGAAATTTGAGAATTTTGTGGAATTCTTGGAGAAGAATTCATTGTGCTGTAATTCAAAGAATAAAACCCATGGGTAATATGAAAATGAAGACAACTTCTCTGTTTACAGATTTTCACATTTCCCAGAGGCAGATTCATTCGGTACGTTTTTTTTTTTTCTGGTAATTTGGGCTAAGACTGTCCTACTAAAGAACACACTCTGCCATTGGTGTGTCTGTGAATATTTTTCTTGAACAGACTTACCTAAGATATTGAGCTGTAATAGTGTAGCAGAGAAGATGATGTTTATGCATATCTGT
This sequence comes from Octopus bimaculoides, assembly GCF_046866305.1. Classification (NCBI taxonomy): domain Eukaryota; kingdom Metazoa; phylum Mollusca; class Cephalopoda; order Octopoda; family Octopodidae; genus Octopus; species Octopus bimaculoides. Next base: position 202,962 of record NC_142945.1, read on the forward strand.
GCAGGAGTGTGTGTGTATGTATGTATCTACCAGTTTAGATATCTATCTATCTATCTCTCTCTCTCTATCTCTTTCTCTCTATATAAATGTGTGAGGGTGTATGTGTATATATATATATCTTATCTATAAAAGGCAGATTTTCTGTGTGTGTGTATGTTTAAAATTCATACATTTACACAATTCCAAATTTCTTGGATTAAAGAATTGGAATTAATATTCTAAATACAATTTGTTAGGTCACTGCGTCATTTTTTCACTCAAAATAATGCCTAATAACGAATAAAATCCATAAAACTACACAAATAAACATCTCCCCCCCCCCTAACAAAATCTAATTTCCTCTTTCTACTACAAATCCTTTCAACTCCTACTTTCTCTTATGAACCTTTACGAACAATCCAACAACAAATACAAAAAGAAAGGAAGGAGAAACACTGACAGTAAAAGAAAAAAGGCATTACAAAGAGGGGACGAACAAGGACAGACAAACATAAAAGGGTGAAGTAGCTGTAGCGATTAAAAAATTAACGATTTAAAAACTTAACGATTTAAAAATTCAATAATAATTTGATTATATTTACAATGCTCGATTAAAGCATTGCTCATTACAGATGCAATTTGTAATGGCTTTCCTGAAGGATAGGCATCCGACCACCAGGGTAGACCCCTTGCTTTTTCTTTCCCTTGTTTTTGGCTTCCACTTACCTGGTGCCAAACACTCCCAGCTTCCTCGCCACAGGCTTCCATCTTCTCATGAATCTGTCTCGTGACAGGTACCTCTTCTCTAGCCTGATCTTACTACTGAGGTGGTAACAAAAAAAGTCAACTAGCCCCTGGCCAGATACAAAGGTATCCGTCACTATGCCTCTTACATGCGTCTTCCATACTGTTTCTTTCAGTATGGCTACTACGCAGGAAAAGCAAGCCTTCCTTTCCCTATTGAGGGAAGGAGGCGGTAATTGTCCAGATACCCTGGCCCGAAAGTTCTCCTGAACAGGTTGGTCAACTGATTTTCATCGTAGCCCAGGGTCTTCCCCAAGGCGTCTTCGGACCTAAATCTCACTAAACCGCTACAAAAATCCACGGTGGAACTCCTATTGCCGGCATTGCCCGCCCGAGAGAGCAACTGAAGTGTCTGACGACACTCCAATTACCAGTCCCCCAGCCTAGGTCTCTGCTTGATCCAATTACCGATGTCCGTTAAGGACGTTAATTTCGGAAGATAGAACCGGACGTGCGGTGACCACACCTGCTCTCCATCCAGGTAGAGCCAGAGGTGCCTCAACCTCAACGCGAATTTTCGCATCCTCAGCCAAGGTATCTCTAGCTCACCCTAAACAGGAAACCTATTTTTTTTGTTTTTTTTTTGTTTTTATTCTCCCTCCTCTTAATGAGGAATATAGTTCAAATAATAAACCTACAACGGCTAAAGTTCGATTTCCCCCACAGCACAAAACATTAAAGACGGGAAACCTATATTGTGTTACTTCCTCTTAACGAGGATACCAGTTCAAAAACGAATAACAGTGCGGATCCCACCCCCGCTGTGGGGGGACGCAACGATAAGCCTACAACGGCTTTAAAATGTTCAATTTTTAGCACACAGTGATGCCAAAATGGCTTTACACAGACAATTCCTTTCTCCCGTCACCGGGAGATAAACATGTGGACACGCACCGAAGATAAACATGTGGACACACACGCACCGAAGATAAACATGAGGACGCATACGCACCGAAGATAAACATGTGGACATACACGCACCGAAGATAAACATGTGGACACACACGCACCGAAGATAAACATGTGGACACACACGCACCGAAGATAAACATGAGGACACACACGCACCGAAGATAAACATGTGGACACACACGCACCGAAGATAAACATGTGGACACACACGCACCGAAGATAAACATGAGGACACACACGCACCGAAGATAAACATGTGGACACACACGCACCGAAGATAAACATGTGGACACACACGCACCGAAGATAAACATGTGGACACACACGCACCGAAGATAAACATGTGGACGCATAAACATATGTGCAAAAAATAAGTCTCCTAAACTCATTCTATTACTTGACATATTCATGAATTTATAAACGCAGCCATGATGGAACGCCTTTGGTCATAAACCTGCTGGATCGGAGCCGACTCGGGGATAAACAACAACAACAACTACTACTACTACTACTACTACTACTACTAGCTAAAATTCACCTTCAAAGTGTCTGGTTACTAAAATGCTATTCCTTCATTCATAATACACTAGCTTTGTAGAGAAAACTCTCTATCTCTCCTTCCGCCTTCCTTCCTTCTCTACCTCCCTCTCTCCCTACCCCTTTCTTCGGGACCTTATACCACTTTTACAACAGTTTATGCTCCATTTAATACACTACCTCTATAACATGCTTATAAAACCCCGTGACTGTTCTCTTCTCTCTTCCCTTCATCACTTTTACTGTGTCACAAGTTTTAGTTTTGTACGAAATAGTTTGTCGAAATTGTTCCTAGAACTACAATCGACTGAGATTCTTTTTACGCTTCCGGTAAAAACTTGCAACAATTCAAACGAAAATTCGTCAAAACAAAACTCATCCTGCTTACTTTGTGTTTGCCATAGAACAGATTAAATGAGATTAGCTACACAGACACACCTCCTAAACCCAGTTCAAAATACCTTATCCAAATCTTTCTTCTCCATCAAACTAAAATTTCCTCCACACACAGGACTCCATCTACAAACCCAGAAAAACAACAGCAAACTCACCCGCGTTTACTCCCACTTCAGGAGGAACTAAAGCGATCACGTGTAATTATTTTCTTGTTCTGCAAAAGAAATAAGAAAGCCTTGTAAATATAAGGTGAATAGAACGAGTGCACACAATTCACGAGAAAGATTTTCCTTGGCATCCATTTTAGGTATCCGTTCATCTGCTTTAATGGTTTTTGTTATAATGTTCTGGAATATTCATCTGAAAAGCTGTCCTGCCGATTGTAAAGATGTGTTGTTGAGAATACCATTGTGGTGTTCTCAACAATCTTTGTATATTCATTAAACATCAGCAGCACCATTAACACCGCCACGTGAACACAAAGAACTTGTGTCGTCTTCATCGGCAATTTCATATTCCTAGAAAGTACTTTGTGTATTGTGATTCACAATGGGGCTGAAGCGAGAGAAAGGAAAATAATAGAAGCAGGTGAAATGGCGGCTGAGAGAAAGATGAGGGAAGGAAAACGGTGAAAGAGAGAATAAAAGATCGAAAGAAAATGAAAATGAAGGTGTGAAGGTAAGGAAACTGAGATAAAAAGCCGGGAAGAAAATGGGCGAGAGAGAAATTACATAAATAGAAGATAAATATATAGAGAGAGGGGTGAGAGGTGAGAGTGAAAGGGTAAAGAATGACAGAGAGAGAGAATAAGAGGAAATAAAAAGATTGAGGTGGAGGCGATGGTAGTGATGTGTTGTGAGAATATAAAAGCAAAAGAAGCAGAAGTAGAGGAGAAAAAAGAAAAATAAGAAGGAAAAGATGAAAGAACGAAAATATATATAAAAAAAAGGAAATAAAAGAAGCGAAGAAAAAATGTGCTCAGAAATTTGTATTCATAAGAAAAGAGTGGTTTTAGGCTGAAGAAGTTCTATATTATTGTTTAGCCCAAGGTTAGAACTTGTCAGCTCCAACTACATTCAATGGTATTCCTTGCTGCGACCACCTCGGTATTTTCTGATACAAAAACAGCCTAAAGCCGTATTATCCAGCGTCTGATGACACCAGGCTACGATTTGAGAGAGATTTTGCTGTAATCTAAAAGAACGGGAAAGTGTATATCATCAACAGATTGCACCTAACCGCATGGAGTTGTATCTTGCCGGATTTCGCCCGAACACAGCGTTTGCAAACATGCACACTCGCAGACACGCACGCACACACACTCACACAAACACGCACACGCGCATACACATACAACACAAACACACCACACAACACGCAAACGCACGCACACACGTACGCACACAGACACAAGATACACATAAACACACACACACACACTAAAGCAGGAAAACAGCTAGCAAAATTTAGAAGCCATTTGGAAACCAAATATTGTGAGGGGTATTCATTTTCATTGGTGACAAATCGTTGGTGTTTTGTAGAACAAACAAATGATTGGATTATTTAACCATCCACTTCACTGAACTATCATTACACTGTTTATGATGGTTTGTTAGGGTTAGACGCAAGGCCAGGGACAGAGAAAGAGAGGGATGAGGTGAAGTCAGTATTACTGGTACTGCTTGTCTCAATCGCCGCTATTAGTACCACAGTAGATATGTGAATTGTCCCCATTCAGCAGGACTCTGGTGAAATACACGATATTCACATTTCAAGTTCAATGAACCGAACAAGGAATAAAGTATACTATCGATAACAACCAATCCATGTCCGAAATTGATATGAAATAGATCCAGGCTGGTAAAGAAAAAATCTACTGTAATCCATTGTTGTTTCGCGTGATTCTTCTTTCATTAATCTTTATTGTGTGTGTATGTGTGTGTGTGTGTGTGTGTGTGTGTGTGTGTGTGTGTGTGTGTGTGTGTGTGTGTGCGTGCGTGTGTGTGTGTTTAGATTTGTTTAGAGTTGCATAGAAAAAAGCTTTAAAACTGTAACTATGTTGTGATGTCAGCATTATTTAACTACGTCACAGGAAAAGGCATACTCTGCATATTAGTCTGGACATTAAAGTTAAGTTCTGCAAGGATTTCCAGACGTACAAATACACATTTCATATCTGTGAGGTGCACAGGCATGGAGCCATGCCTTTCCGATATTCAATTTACCAGTGAAAAAAGAAATCACTCCGTCTGATGAAATGCTATCAACTCAAAAACGTTAAATAACTCATTAAACCCCGACTCATTAAGAAGACTATCTTTCAGCCGACAGCCATTTCTTATTGTGTTGTTTGATCACCTTACCGTTGATTATTTTGTTATCCTTTGTTCATCTATTTAACCATGTACACAATTCATAATTAATTGGATTATTATTGTAATTAGTATTATTTCTGTATATTTGTCAGTTAAATCATTCACAAAAGTATCGATCTACTTCATATAGTACAATATGTAGCGGTCGACACACTGAAACGTGTGTGTGCAGAAGTATGTGCACGTGAGTGTGTGAGCATGCGTGTGTGTGTGTGAGCATGTGTGTGCGTGTGCGTGTGTGTGTAACATACTCACATACTATTTCTAGCGAGAGCGCTATTGATCCGTATCAATAAATATAATCCTTACGTTCTACTTACTATGAGTCCCCCCCAAACTATTTATAAAATAAATAAATAAATAAATAAACTAATTTGTTTTTATTTGCTTGCTTCTTTGAATGTTTCATTTGGTCTGGTGACGTCATAAACCTGCAACACACTTTTAGGAAAGAGGGACATTAACAGATAGATCACCGTTCTGTACCATTCTACTCCTCACCATCGCCATCACCACCACCACCACCACCATCATCATCATCATCATGAGATGCTTTACTTCACGCCACCTTTCCTCAAGCGTCTAAATCAGATTTGTGAAAATGAACAGTTTCAACAAGTAAAGCGTACAGATTAAATTGTTTTTAGAGAAATAATTTCTTGTATTTATTGAAATTAATTCTCCTTCTCCACCAGATCTCACTTCATTCTCAAACATGAAATGATGGTTAAAATTTGTGGAACGAACCTTGTCTCTCTGAAGACAAGACTCCTTACACTTCCTTCCATTATTACTCTCTTTCTCGGTCCCAAACAAATATGGTTGTGTTATTCACACACTCATTTTCTCCTTGAGATTCTTATAATTTCAATGCCTGATCACCATTACTTGTGATTATGGCTACTTTACCTATATTGTGCTAAACAAGATTTATGATAATCACTGGTTCTCGCTAAAAGTAAATGCCATTAATATATTGTCATAATGCTATTTCGTATAGATTTAACGAGCAAATCACTCAATTTCTTTTCCTTTCAAATACAATGTATAATTATCGACAAAATGTAATTATTTCATTTCTGTCGTAATGGGAAAATATTTCAGCTTCAGAGAATGTCTCAAAGAATTTCAGGTCAAACAAGTTGCTAAAAGCAGGAATTGGAGATAGAAAAGAAAATCAAATATACAACCAAAAGAAAAGGCTTTTGATTTTATTTATACGTCTTCATCTAAAGACATATTAAGTTAGAGACGCCTTTCTTTCGCGCTTTCTTTCTCACTTATATGTGTGTGTGTGTGTGTGTGTGTGTGTGTGTGTGTGTGTGTATGTGTGTGAAACAGCTTTCCTGTTGAACATGTATTGAAGACCTGACAATTTCTAGCTTCATTTCTTATCAAATTTTTGTATATTGTATTTTGTGAATTCGTCACAAATTGTTTAGGAATGTGCTATTCTAAAATCTATCGTTAACGTTTCTAGAATTTCACGGTGGGAAGAGTGAAGTTGGCATGTGCACGCGCGCGCGCACGAACGCACACACACACACACACACACACACACACACACACACATCTATATGTATATGTGTGTTTACTGCGTATCATGTATTTATGTGCTTGCATCAATACATTTGTGTTCGCATGGATTGTATCAAAAGTTAATAGATCTCCTCTGTTAGGTTCTCTCTTCAATTCCTGGGGCCAGCTGTACTTATCAGTTCCCAGTTACCGCCTCGGGTTACGTTTAACCACTTTTTCGTATCTCGATCTCGGAATCTCTTCTGTTTGGCAGCCAGTTTTCAATCTCTTCAATTTCTGCTCGAATTAATTTCATATTCGGTGTAATAATATAGTTTTATATGCTAATCAATGCCTTCAAATTCATTTTCGCCATAAATCAATAAATAAAGAGTTAATAGTTTTTGAAGTTTGTAAATTTTGTGTAATTCTAGCCAATCGTAAGCCACAAACACCATCATGCCTGTTTTCATAGTAACAAGCCAAATGTGAGAACTCTTTTGTCTGCGAGAAAGCACGTGTTGACAAATATGTTCTATTCATTGAGGTGGTGATGAGATGTGCTAAAGATAACAGCTAAGCAGGCTTTAAATCAGGCACCACAACTTTTTTGTGTTGTATTTTGCATAATCTTGTGTAGAATACAAATTCGCGAAAATTTTCTGAAAATTCCAAAACATAAAAAAAGTAATGAGGCGTTCTATAGCGTGCGTAAAGCAGAATTTCGCCAGAATTTCATTTGTTTATGGTGAACATAGGAAATATTTTAGTCACTCTTTCACACCCGGCTGGGAAGCTAGGTTGAACTAGAACCCTCCACATCATAACCATCGGCTTTATACTTGTACTGTTATCTAGCACACCCAGAAGTACCGTTTAACATTTCTTTTTCTTTTCTTTTTTTTTTTTTTTGAGTCGGTCGGTGAGGATAACGGCTCATAATTTTAAATTTCATTTTCCTGTTTTTTGTTTTTACTTCTCCTTCACCTGACTCTTGTATTGCATCTCCAATTGTGCTTCAGCCACCGTCGTACCCGTTTGATGGGTGATGTTTCCAATAAGATCACGGTGACTTTTATGTCAGTCTCGATTAACAGCAGCAAGAGAAAATATTATAGTCGGGGGTTGAAGTATTTGGCGGGGATGTGAGTAAGAGAAATGTATTTCGGTAAGTTTTCATTTCGATGATTCACCGACAGACAACTGGCATATTGACAGGAAATAGACAATTGATTAATGTGACAGTTGTGTTGGGTGTACGTGTGTGTGTGTGTGTGTGTGTGTGTGTGTGAGTGAGTGAATAAAGAGAGAGAGGGGAAATTTTTCTTTGAACTCTACAGGCATTATAAATATTTTCGCACGAGTTAAAGAAGCTGAAATGGAAGAAGAAAAAAGAGTTCGGTTGGACATATTTCAAGCGCATCATAGTTTAACAATATCAACCAACCTAGACTGGGGTCAGTAAACCATGACACAGAAGGCATTTAGTTGGAATAAGCTATATTGAATCTCTGGAAATCATTTGAACCTAATATTCTACGGAATCAGTGTGTGTGTGTGTGTGTGTGTGTGTGTGTGTGTGTGTGTGTGTGTGTGTGCGCGTGCGCGCGCGTACGTGTGTGTGTGTGTGTGTTTTCACACATATACACACATGTATGTATACGTATTTATGTATACGCCTTATACAATATTTATCATTCGTAACAAAACAATATAAAACGGTTCTCCCTCTTTTTATTTATCTTTGATATTCATTTGATTCATGTAGAAGTTTTTTTAAAAAATCATATTTATTGCGGGTTAAAATGTAAAACAAAAAAATGTAATTCTGAAAGTAAAAAAAGGCAGCGATCTATTGATTTTTTCTGTTCATTGCTTGTGTAGAGTGGAAGTAGCGGGAAAATGCTGGAGCTGGAATACATTTAAAAAATTACATTGACCTATATATTGATAGGCAACGGGTGGTGTTGGTTTCTGCCTTCGCCCTCATGAATCGATTATATTGGAGAAATACAGAGAGAGAGAGAGAGAGAGAATGAGTGAGAGAGAGAGAGAGAGAGAGAGAGAGGGAGGGAGGGAGGGAGGGAGAGACAGACTAACAGACAGACAGAGGGAGGATGAGTGAATGTACTTAGTAAACTATATAATAATGAAAGTGTTGCTTGAGACCGTTTTAGTTTGAAGGAAAGCGCAATAAAAAGAAACCGAGCAAAGCAGGAGCTTCTCTGAATAGCGTAGATAAGTGGGGGGGGGCGTATATCGATCTATCTATTTGTATATATATATATATATATATATATATATATATATGTATATGTATGTATGTATGTATGTATTCTTTTATTCCTTTACTTGTGTGCCAGTCATTTCATTGCGGCCATACCGGAGCATCACCTTGAAGGGTTTTAATCGAGCAATCTTTATAAGCCTAGTACTTATTCTATCCATGTCTTTTGCCGAACCTATTAGTTACAGTGACGTAAACATCTCAGCACCGGTTATCAAGTAGTGATGAGGGAAACATAGACATAAAGACACACACAGAGATATATACATATATAAATATACGACGGAATTCTTTCAGTTTCCACATACCAAATCCACTCACAAGGCTTTGGTCGGCCTGAGGTTATAGTAGAAGACACTTGCCCAAGATGCCGCACAGAGGGACTGAAGCCAGACCCATGTGGTTCGGAAGCAAGCATCTTACCACATAGCCACACACACACACACACACAAACACACACACACACACATATATATATATATATATATACACACACAGATACAGATTTATGGTGATTGTAGAACAGAACAATTAAACAAAAGATTTAATGGGCACAGATTCGACATCAGCTGCAATAACAGTCGTCCGACAGAACTTGCCAAACATTTTGTTTCAAACGGCTGCAATTTTCTTTTTCCTTTCTTTCTTTTTTCTTTCCTTTTCTTTTTGCCAGTTGTTAAATTTGGAAATTGAAGACTGATGATGTCATTCCATCAACGTGGGAACGATGGTTGCCCTCGTTCAAATTTTGGATTTGAATTTCTATAATTTTGAATTTCTATAGTTTTGAATTTCTATAATTTCGAATTTCTATAATTTCGAATTTCTATGTATCGCTTTTCATTCTGAACTCGACAAAGACAGGCTAGCTGTAGATATATCGTTCAAATATCTATTGCAATCGCATCGCGCTCTTCGTATTGTCTCTACTTTTGTGAAGAGTTACGTCAATCCTTTTAAATTATTATTATTATTATTATTATTATTATTATTATTATTATTGTTGTTGTTGTTGTTGTTGTTGTTGTTGTTGCGGCGAGATGGCAGAACCGTTAGCATGCCAGGCAAAATGCCTAGCGACATTTCGTCCGTGTCTACGTTCTAAGTTCAAATTCCGCCTACCTCGACTTTACCTTTCATCCGTTCGGAGTCGATGTAATCGACTAGTCTCTTCCCGCAAAATTTCATGAATCCTAATTTTCAAAAGAAAACTACAAATTTATTTAAAATAAAATTAAATTAAATAAATTTTTCATTTATGTAACTCCTCTCAGTCATTTGCTCACTCTCCTTTTCCTTTCCTCTTCTTCCTTTTCTCCTCCTTTGTTGCCATCACCCGTTCTCCCTTATCGCGTGTGCGTGTGTGTATCTGTGTAGCGTTCTTTTACTCATTTCCTACCACCAAGCCTTGTATGTGCACCTCTTATGTTAACTCTCTCTCTCTCTCTCTCTCTCTCTCTCTCTCTCTATCTATCTATCTATCTATCTATCTATCACTTTGTAGAGTGTTTTAATTGAGATTTTGGTTGCTACGTGAACAGGTCAAGCAATTACATTCAGTGTAGTAGTAGTAGTAGTAGCAGCAGCAGCAGCAGCAGCAGCAGCAACATTGATCAAGCTGACAAAAATAAAACAAGAGACAAGAGACTGTCACGGTGATGGCTTTAACAAATGAAGCATTTTGTGAATTAGGTTTATTAGCGTCAAATCCAAAATAGCGGAATTACGTAGACTAATTCACCAAGATCGATACCAGTCAGAATAAGCTACCAAAAATATGGTTAAATGTTTGTTTGTTTGTTTGTTGTTGTTTTTTTTTACACGGATGGTTGACAGCGAGGCTTGTTCTATTGATTTCTTTTAATTCTTCAGATTATTTTTTGTTACGATTTTTTCTTTCATTTGCCGTTCACATTTTTCCTTTCTTTTCTCTGAAATAAAAAGACCAAATGAGTAAAACATTGCATTGCTAACTCATACGTCGTAGATTCAAATAATTTAAGGGAATGTTGTTAGGGGTTTTGTGAACACTTCACCTAATCTTTTGAAAATTAGTTGCTAGACTGATCTTGAGAAAGTTCTTTGCCATAGATTAGCGTATTATCCTGGAGGTGTTTGTTTGCCATCGACTTAAGGCAACAGAAATCAAAGATATGTGAATCATGTAAAGAGACATTTTCTTTTACCGCTGTTGTTGTTGTTGGCGGTGGTGGTAGTGGTGGTGGTTGTAGTAGTGGAGATGTGGTTTCAAATGATGGTGGCGGTGATGGTGGTGGTTTTTCTCCCTTTGGATCGTTTGTTTTTGTCATTTTTCTCTTTATTAAACCCTAAATTGATTTATTACTTTAATAAGTTTATAAAGGAAATGAATGAGATTAAGTGGTGTTCATGCTGTCCTTGTCAAAGATCTTACAGATGTAAATAATAGGGTTTGAGCTTCAATTAGCAATTAAAATCGAATTAGGAATTTATCGTCTGAAACTCGATGTTACTCATTTCCAATAATTCTTTCCACGGTCACGTGATCACAGAAGGCGAGATCTTTAATCGATGGAATCATCAATAAATTTATTATCGATCATGAAAAGATGAAGAGCCAAGTGAACTAGCAGGGTTTGATCCCGAAATTCTGACTTCGAAAAGGAATACGACAGAACATTTTATTCTGATAACCTACTGCACAAAGAACAAGGGTGCATCTATGTGGTCACAGATCCTGACAGAAATACCAGCCAAATTCTTCCTAATACTACTTCCTGTTGGCTTCGTAATGAAAGGATATAATTAAAGAATGTAGTCTTAGATAGACTTTGAATACAAAAACGCTTTAGTTCCGTAAGATGGAAAATTGTGGTATATTAGAAGCAGAAGGTTATTTCAGTCCTTGTGGACTGAATCTGTCAGAAATATATCTCTTCATCTCTTAGTGCCGATTAAAATTTGGTAGAAACTGCCCTTTTTCCCCAGTTGGATTTGAACCTACATAGCTCTTATCACAATGTTTTCAGCAGTCCTTCATACAACTGTAGTTTTCAGGATACTCCTGCAATCGGGGTGCGGAGGTAAGTTGTTGTTTAGCCCAGGTGAGCTCTGGATTAACAGACCTACGATCAAAGACGTTCTAACAATGACAGTCTTGCCTTTATTTCACGCAGTGTATAATAGCCATATGTTATCTAATGTATTCCTTTTTTTCAAACGGGAGGGAGGCTTGCCTGCTATTTCTAGTCAGTCACTCACAACAGGTTATGCGAGGTGATTGTAATATATGGTATTTGAGGCAGCAGCAACTAATAGAAGAAGAAGAAGAAGAAGAAGAAGAAGAAGTAATTGGCTAAAAGTTAAAGTTTCAAGGAAATCTGAAGTATTTCTCCTTGTATTAATCATTTTTCTTTAATTAAGGATTTAGAGAAAAATTAAGCTGCAGAAATGAAAGCATCGACTTTATTAACATTTTTTGAGTTTTCAATTAAAATTTGTGTTAATGAGGAGGGCATGATGATGATTATGATGGTAATGACTATATTAATGATGGTGGTGGTAATAGGGGTGGTCGTGATTGCTACACCCAATCCAATGAAATCTTGTCTGGGGTTTTATCTTCATCAACACGCTTTGCTTATCGAGAATGAATTGCTACAGGTCACCTCTCTCTCTCTCTCTCTCTCCTCTCTCTCTCTCTCTCCTCTCTCTCCCCTCTTTCCTGTCTTTCTTTATCTCCCTCCTCTTCTTCATCTATATTTCTGTGTCTCCGCCCACAACACACTCACACACACACACACATTCTTTTCCATCGTCCTTCTACCACAAACCGGTGAAAGACTTCCAAGACAGGAGAATATCTGCGTATATGTATGTATGTATGTATGTATGTATGTTTGCATATATGTCTATGTACGCATGTGTGTGTGTGTGTCTGTAAACATGTGTATATATGCACGTAGTTTGTGCGTATGTACGCATGTGTGTACGTATGTCTATATACATGCGTGTATGTATGTGTGTGTGTGTGTGTGTGTGTGTGTGTGTGCATTATGCAATGTTAACCAATCCTAGACCCACTAAAGTGTTACAAGAAGGGGACTCAACGGTTTTGTTCTTTTCAATATTTTTTGTCAACGTTGGTGATTCGAATCATCCGACATTTATTGCAATTCTATGGGATTTATAATTGAGTAATAATTACGTCATCTTCTATCCTTATATACGCTACATACATATTGCATGTATATAAATGCATGCACACATGCACACACACAGAGAATAAATCAATCAATAAATATATATATATATATATATTCACACACACACACGCATACCAGAATAAGCACATGGATGTGAAACAAGGTGGGAAAAAATAGTACTCGAATACCGGAAGTAGAGTAATGTGGTTTATTATTATCAAAGCTGCAAAAACATCACAATAATTCAACTTAAATATCGCCACATGTCTTCTGTTTTTAACAAAATCTAATACATCCAACTTTAAAATCCTAAAAGATTCTTTAGGTGTTTTTTTTTTTCGCTAGATATGATATAACTGTTAAAAGGAGAATATTCTATGTTGTGATCTTCATGCCCTTCTCAAAACGAAATAATTCCAAACTGATTTGCTTTATAACATTGAATAGGAATCTATACACGTCACCAATTTTCAAGAATTTCTCAAACGATCCTATCCTCCGAAAATTCATTTCCAACCTTTAAACCTGACCTTGACCTCCCACCACCACCATTACCTTCACCGCCGCCGCCGTAGGCAATTTATTTTTAATTGTTTCGTGTCTAATGAAAAGCATTTGCACGCTTCACTACAAATACGGCAATCCAAATAAAAATATTTTTTCTCAATCTCTTGAATTGTTTTGACATTTTCGCCAGCGGCCAATAGTCTTTTTGTTTTTCAATTACCTAAGCGGCAATAATAATTGAATTGAGTGAATCTTGGAAGCAAGTATGGCTGTCCGTCAATTAAGCTTCCTTTCATGTTGGAAAGATTTGCTGTACAACCGCCATTTTGTTCGGCATCGTTAATCCTGCGTAAACTATCGAGGTTTCCAAGACAACTGATTATTTATATAGTTTATTGCATTTATAATTTCCCAATAATTTCTGCTTCAAACACATTTTGGATCACTTCATTTGAAGGCGTTCCTTAACTTTTCAACAAGCAACGAAGTGTTTTTCCTAAATCACAGTATTTTATATACGACTAAAAGTCATAAGCTCTTTATAATGTGTGTAGAAGAACAAAATGTGTTAAATGTATATATTCTGTACAGCTTCTCAAACCCGCTTCAAATTAATTGAATCTACTAGGGATTGTCTCTTCTATGATAGATAAGTGACGATCAGGATTACATGACGTAAACACACCAACATCGGTTGTCAAATGATGGTGGGGGGACAAACACAGACACCGAAACACACGCACACACATGTATATACGACGGACTTTCAGTTTTCGTCTATCGAATCCACTTACAAAGCTTTTGTCGGCCCGAGACTTTAGCAGCAGACACTTGCCCAAGGTGCCACGCAGTGGGACTGAACCCAGAGCCATGTGGTTGGCAAGCAAGCTACTTACCACACAGCCACTCCTAAAGAGAGAGAGAATGAGAGAAAGAGAGAGAGAATGAGAGAAAGAGAGATGGAAAGTGGAAATTTGATTCCAGTACTGCACTGGTGTTATATCGAACCCAATGGATGAAAGGAAAGCTAGCCTCGGTGGCACTTGAACTCAGTGCACAGAGTACCAGAGCACAGACCACGAGTCTACCGAACAACCAATTTGCAGCCAACCTCCGTTACTTGACCTCTGAACTTCTGGGGCCTTAGATACAACATCTCTACCAACAGACACACCGTATCATGATTTCAGGCAAAACAACCCGAACACCAGGCCTCAACTTCGTCATCAGGGACAACATCTCTACTTCACCAACAGACACAAACAGACCCCTGCAAGAATATCAAACACTCCAACATTAGTTAGACTACTTCCATAACAGCTGACTAAACACAGAATATAAATTCTAATTCTTGAACGTTTTCTTTTTTGCGAATATCTTGTGATATTTTCTCTAAAACTGCATCTATTTTTGAAACCATATTTGTCGTAACTTCACTCATCGTTTATGATTAAAATATTGCAGAGAGAAGTCAATCTTTGCCTTCATTAATTAGATATTACCCAACTGAACAAATCAATAACTAGTTGATATGGTAGTGCAGCGCACACTTGACAAGGACACTGGGGGCACTGCATTATGTCTATGATCTAAACAGCTGTATTAAGCTGGAAATGGGTGTTTGCTGTAAGCAATGAGAACACTAGAACTTTGCGGAATATTTCCTCGATTTCATCGGTGCTTGGTTAACCTGGTCCTTCGTAAGAGGCCAAGAGAGTAGTTGGGTTCTCTACTGATCTAATTCTGAACTCAAGGACACTGACCTTTTGATGAATAACTCAGATCAGAAAAATTAAAATGATTCACTTTCGATATCGGATCAGCTAAAGAAGGAATATTTTCTGAAAGCAAAAACTGTTTTCTCCAAGTTTGTTGAAACAAATCTGTTGAGTATTTCAGATCACGGGTGAGGCTTTTGTTTTCTTTTTGCATGGAAGGAGGTGGTGGTTCTGAAGGAGAAAATTTTGTGGATTGGAACATAAAAATTGAATCAGTTGTTGTTATTTTGGTTGTTGTAGTTGGTTGTATTTAATGAACAAAACTGTTTGTCGAAAATTGGCATCGGTTCTTGTCTTACAGCAAGGTTCTGAGAATTTGGTGCCGTGGTGGCTCTTCAAATAGTCCCGAATCGAACATGTAGAAATAGTCATATGTGGTAACTGCAGTGAAGCTTTCCTCTTCCATCAAATGATCACTGAAAAGACCTATCGGTAGCTACAGCATGGCCACAGTTCGCTAATTAAAACTAGTAAAAGAATGCAGAGAGAGCGCTGACAGGGTCTTCCTTTAATTAGTAACTTAAACTTGATTTGTTTCCTTTGAATGTTCGTCTCACCTGGTATTTGGTTTCGTTAGCCAGGCTAGAATTAAACTGCAATATCAGTAAATGCTATTATCGGTTTGATACAACAGCGAATACCAATTTGTCGGTGTGCTTCCATGCACATCTTCATTGGCAGTCGTCACAAATAATAACGACAAACAGCAGCAAGTATATAGAGAAAGAGATTGTGTGACTAGATGGTTCATGCTGCAATGTTGGTAAGCCAGTCAGACGGCTGGAGAACACATTCTGTAAACAATCTGACAGTTGAGTTACAAATAAGAAGAAAAGGAGATGAAATGAGGCGAACAGACTCTCTCTCTCTCTCTCTCTCTCTCTCTCTCTCTTCCTTTCATTCTCTTTCTCTCTCTATTAATAAATATAACGATTTCGTTTATGTATGTATGTATGTATGTATGTGTGTGTGTATGTATGCATGTATGAAAAGGTGATGATACTGGTGGTGCTCCAGCCTGGCCGCAGTCTTTAGGGTGAAATGCAAAAAAGAATACATGCGCGCGCACACACACGCACACACACACACACACACACACACACACACACACACACACACACACACACACAAAGTTTGGGGGTTTAATCCACAGGTGATCTAAACGATTAGGTATGCTAGG
>NC_142945.1:224418-236918 GCF_046866305.1 Octopus bimaculoides
AGAATAACTGATTTTCGTATTGTCACTTTATTTATCGATTACGGAAGAATGAACGACAAAGTTGACCTCGGCAGGATTTGAACTCGGATCGCAACTCAAGTTGCTACACCACAACCCATTCTAGCCGAAGTTCCATCGCCTTATTAAATATGTTAGCATTCATTTTAAATAACACAAATAGTTGTCGGTGATTGGAGGAATGATGTCATGGGACTTAATTATCACGATGACTAGTTTTCTTTAAGCCGAACAAATAGGACAAATGAAACAAACTGTATTTTATTTGACCAACCTCCGTCTTTTCGAACTCTCTGCTCAATTTCCTTTGATGTGTTGGTAGCCGCTGACATCGGAAGACTCAAAATAAAATCCTGACGTCATAATCTCCCGACACTGGAAGGGGTTTCATCTTTTTCACGTCACACCTATATCAGTAGGTGTGACGTCAAACGTAATGATATCGTTACTGAAACATGGAATTAATGAATGTAGAATACGATTACGTATTTCATTCTAACTAAAGAAATATAAGAGAAATGAGTTAAAAATTGTTTTGTATGTGTCACAGAGCCTTTTTTTAATGTGTTCGCTTCCCCTAACTTAGGACCCGGTTGTGCCTCTGGAAATAAGCACCAGTAATGTACTAAGATCCATTAATTAGGTAGACTAAATCCCTCTCTTCTCCCCTCTCTCTCCCTCTCTCATTCTGACCGTGGGCCAAAGTTAGGAATCAATATTGGAGTCCTTTAATTTTTTTTTTTCTATAAAAAGAGATAAAATCAACTTGTCGAGGCGAGATTCAATGATTGTTTCATTACATAATAACGGCCTGTCAACTGTTTTAGAAGTTAAAAGTATTTCTTTCAAATCTCATCTTTAAATAGATCTCTGTCTGTCTTTCTTTCTTTCTTTGTCTATCTGTCTCTTAATTAGCAATTTACTCCAACAAAAATGTTAATGCCTCTATAATTATTGTGGTTTGTTTGCAGGAACTTGCGACGGACATTTTGACTGTAGTAGTAGTAGTTAAAAAGCCTCCCTTTCTCCTCGTCATCCTCCCTTCTTCTTGCTCCCCTCTTCATTCTTCTTCTTCTTCTTTTTCTTCTTCTTCTTCTTCTTCTTCTTCTTCTTCTTCTTCTTCTTCTTCTTCTTCTTCTTCTTCTTCTTCAATGGCATTCGGTCTTGTGCACATTGGGAGATGGAAGGAAAATAAAACCTTTCCCCCTAAAACTCTAGAATCAATCAAGAGTAATCTTCCTCAATCAAGTTTCCTGACGAGATATTTTAAAGAGGATCAATGAAGGGGAGAGGCAAGGTTCCGTGACCTTTTTCAGGGAACTCTGGAGGAATAGGAAGAAGCTAACCTCCTCACTCCAATCTCAACTATAAATGAGTGGCCATGCGACAGACTGGCGTCCCGGCGTATGTTGTGACCGCAGTCGGTTACCTGCCATAGAAACCAGTAACCGTTTGTATTAGTCGTCGGATTCTAGACAATAATGTGTAGGGGGACTTATTTATCTACAGGGTACTACATACAGAGCCATCATAGCTGAGAGAAAGAAAATTCTAAAAGTTGGTAAAGAGATCCTGTTCCAATTTGGAAAATGAAAGAACTTGCAAGTTATACAACTCTTAGAAAACTGTTGGTAAATATTTCTCCAAGTATTGCGGGTAACGTTATTTGCCTTTGGCACTGCTGCGGCACATTTTTGAGTAAAGCACGCGAAGGTTTTGGAGATATGGACTTTTGTAGTGGGTTGAATAGAGAGGGACATCTTGAAGAGGATAATACAACCAGTCACATATTGTGTCAATGGAGTCAGATTTCAAGGGTGAAGTCTATTCACTGGCAATGATATGAGCAAAGAATTAATCAAGATACGACCAATTAATGAACTTAAAATATCTGGGGGTTTGTGTCGCAGAGGTCGATGTAAATGGCTTTTACTTTAATTAGGCGTGTGAATGGATTGTAGATGCTTCCACGTCACCGATAACAAACAATAAAGAAGATAACATCTATCTAGAAAACATTCACTGCTTGTTTTATTATTGAAAGTTTATTCCCCCCCCCCCTCACTCACACACACACACACACACACATCAACATCTTTAGTTCTTTGTCTTCAACATAACTTTTACCACCTTTTTTTTTTTACTCCCTAACTTAACTTTCAGGCTACCCACTTTCAGCCACGCTCGAATGAGAGAGAAGGTTCCAACTAACCTCTCTTTCTCCATCCATCCGCCCCCCCCCCACCAATAACAATATTTGTTTAAACAGTTCACCAAATCCATTCTCTCCTTACCATATGTCTGTCTCCTTGCTTCAGTCGTCTTCCTTACCAAACAACATCCGATACCACGAGTCATAGCTTACCCTAGCCACCCGCAACACCACCACATTACAGGAAGCATTCAAATAATATTATCCCTCTTACTCACTGTCTTCCAGATATTTCTAGGGACTTCACCGTTCTCTGTCTGTCTCTCTCTCTCACTGATTGCCTAGTCTCTGCTAAGACTTGGTATCATATTCTAAGATATGTAAGGAAATTCACCCACCCAGGTGCTCCATAAAATCACCGTTTGTTTTAGAATCCAAATTTCTAAATTGTTCGTGTATTGAACAACATAAATATGAATTTGAAAAGCTTAATATTCTTTGCCAAAAGAGTTTTTGAAAATAATGCCGTAGCGAACGCTCACACAGACACACATACGTACATATATCTACATACACGTTATATATATATATATACATACATTTCTAGACACACAAACATACATACACACACACACACACACACATAAATATAAACATACATACATACACGCATAATACATACATACATACATACACATATCTATACATACATACAAACATATCGAAAATTACTCCGGCCAGGTGAAAATCTCTCCTATTCATCATGTCGCCTTTATATTTTGTCGATTGTAACTAAAACTGTTTAGGAATGCACACAAAGGCAAGAAGCTGCCACAAAGGTAACATCAGGGTACTTCTTCCAGCTTCTTCCATTCTTATCATTCACTGAAAACATCAACCGACCCAGAGTGAGATCGATATCTCTTTATTCGAGATGCCCTAACGCCGGTCTGGTCTGCTCACCAACACTCATTTTAGCGTTCCATGTCTTCGACTCTTCATTATTTACTCTACTAATTAATTAGAGAAAAAAAAAACATAAAATTTGACGAGTGAATAGAAGAAGTATGGACAAATGAAAAGCTATGAAAGAAATTTTGTAAAGGAAAAAGTGGATGGAAGCGATGGGAGGGGGTCAACATTTGGGATGGAAGTGGCTTTTGCAATGATCTAAGCTCTAGGGTTTCATTTTGGATATGTAGATGTATTCATGGTGTAATGGTGTGTCTGTTTAACAAAAACAGTGATAGAGAGTTAGATAGAAGGATAGGTAGATTAATAGTATGCCTGTGTTGGCATGCATTAATATTCGATCTGTATCTGGTTATTGAGCTATTTTTAATAATTTGTTAAATAAATGTTTAATTATGTGGGTAAACAAGACCATTACCATTAATCGATAATAGTTTTGGGCAATAGATAGATAGATCGAAGAAAAGATATACATATAAACGTGTGTGTGTGTGTGTGTGTGTGTGTGTGTGTGTGTATAATTGCACAGGACGACGACGACAAGAGAACCCACAGACAAGCACATGTACATACATACGTACGTACACAGACAAACGCACGCATACACACATACACCCACACACCCACACCCACACACACATATAAATATAGATCTGATCTCTTCTCCAACACTGTTACTTATTATCTGGCAGTAATCTTGTTTACATACATGATTAAACATTTATCTAACATATTATTAAAAATAGTTCCATAACCAGATACATAGCGAATGCCAACACAGGCATCGTATTAATCTACCTATCTTTCTATCTCTCTCTCTATCACCTCTCTGTCACTGTTAAACAAACACACCGTTACACCGTGGATTCATGCCCGCCCTGTCACTAAAGAGGTGTACTGGACAGTACTGCCCCTCCCCACTTTTCAATGGTGCACATTCTCAGATTTAGAAAATACAGTTTCTAAAAATCTTCCCGCAATACGTTTCGTGAAGCCGGACTAACTTTTTTCCTAAAACCAAAACAAAAACTGATCTGAAACAATTTACCAGATGAAGCCAAGAGACCGGTGGAAAATTTCCCAAGGAAATAAGGATTTTTTAAAAATTCGAAAAGAAGCCGTAAATTTAGGTTTTAGTCAGATGGGGGGGGGGGGGGGGGGGTTAATAATAATAATAATAATAATAATAAAATTTGCATAAACGTACGAAATATTGTTTGTAGAACACAAATTCGCAAACGTTTTCTAAAACTACGGAAAATTAAAAATGTTTGACGGGTTAAATAGTGTGCTTCAATCCGAACTCTTCCAATTGACGAAATTGCCGAAAATCTTTACTGTGATACACTTATTTCGAAACTCCTCTTTAACCTTATTGAGTGCTCACTCAAAACATTCTGACCACTCGCATGCACCAAAGTCTGGCGACATGCCTGCCTGCTTGTATCTTATCAAGATGAAAACCTAGAGCCTAGATTATTGCAAACGCCACCCCACCCCCAATATTGACCTCTCTTCCACTAATTCCTCATTTGAAATTCTCAGTGGTGAACTGTTTACAGAAAACGCCTGTCATCTCTTTGTACATTGAAAGCGATTGTGTTGAACAACATTAATAAAGATAATATATGCCATGTCTCTCTTTGTAATATATCTAATTCACATATTTACATGTTAAGTCATGCTGAAGAATTCTAAAACAAATAAAATAGTTTTTTATATGATTACCACTAAATAGAAATGCTAAGAACTTCACCACAGGTGATATAGGTTGTGACTTTCTTCGTTTCTGATCCTAACTGATTGGAAGTGTTAACATGTACATACTTTATTTTTGTGTAAAAGATGCGCTATAGCAAATATTCTGCCCAGTACCACAGATTT
Source organism: Octopus bimaculoides (assembly GCF_046866305.1). Classification (NCBI taxonomy): domain Eukaryota; kingdom Metazoa; phylum Mollusca; class Cephalopoda; order Octopoda; family Octopodidae; genus Octopus; species Octopus bimaculoides. The sequence continues at coordinate 229,445 of NC_142945.1, forward strand.
GTCTCTCAGTTACTTGACCAAGCAGTTGAGTATATCCCTTGGTGGCTGACAATATGTACATCTTTGATCATGAGTAGGAGTAGTGGGGAAGCATCATAGCCATGTGTTGAGAGGAATTCTCTCTGGAAGCATAGATATTTTGTCCATCATCCTTAAACAACCCTTATTCAGAGACCTTTTAAGCAGAATGGACAACTTGGCTTGAAGAAAACCCTTACTGGGCCCACCTGCAAGGTCATGCGCTGTGCATCTTGATATGAGATCACCATGTGGCGCACATGTGGCTGCGATGCATGTGTGTCACGCACATATGGCTGCGATGCATGTGTGTCACGCACATATGGCTGCGATGCATGTGTGTCACGCACATATGGCTGCGATGCATGTGTCACGCACATATGGCTGCGATGCATGTGTGTCACGCACATATGGCTGCGATGCATGTGTGTCACGCACATATGGCTGCGATGCATGTGTGTCACGCACATGTGGCTGCGATGCATGTGTGTCACGCACATGTGGCTGCGATGCATGTGTGTCACGCACATGTGGCTGCGATGCATGCGTGTCACGCACATGTGGCTGCGATGCATGTGTGTCACGCACATGTGGCTGCGATGCATGTGTGTCACGCACATGTGGCTGCGATGCATGTGTGTCACGCACATGTGGCTGCGATGCATGTGTGTCACGCACATGTGGCTGCGATGCATGTGTGTCACGCACATGTGGCTGCGATGCATGTGTGTCACGCACATGTGGCTGCGATGCATGTGTGTCACGCACATGTGGCTGCGATGCATGTGTGTCACGCACATGTGGCTGCGATGCATGTGTGTCACGCACATATGGCTGCGATGCATGTGTGTCACGCACATATAGTCATGATGGCTATAATGAGCTTCGTAAATTTATACCCCAGTGTTACTTTGATGGCGTCTGCTGCTCACTCACTCAATGATAACAGTAATAGATTTCAAATTATATATATATATATATTTGTTGTATATGTAAACTCGTTTCCTTTCATATTTTCTCATTTCAAATCTAAAATCCTTAACCCGCTTTACACTGAAAAGATTGTTAACTCCTTTTGTGTTTGTAGTCCTCCAGAGGGCATTCTCCGCCACATACTTCACTCACACACCTGAGTATTCTACAGAACATCGACTGGTATTAGACATCGAAATTCTGTTTCCTACACAAACCTCATTCTATCATTCATATATAAAAACCATGAATCAAATTAGTTTATTTACACCTCAAGCATTCTGAAGGTCGCAAGAAACACGACGAGGCTTCTAAGTGCCTGATCTTTATTAACAAATACCAGCACTCTACCCCATGTTATGGAGTACTTTACGTTAAATTGTGTTGTTTTTTTAATGGTTATCTTGTGCGTGCGCGTGTGCGTTTATGGGTGGGGCAGGGAATAAAACGGTCGTGGGAGGAGAGCAGGAGTGGCAGTCTGGATATCATCTTTACAACTGTGTCACCAGGCAGGTGGCCAGTCTAAACAAACAGTGAACATCCATCCATTAAGGCAAGAATTCACACATGCACGAACAGACATGTACACACACACACACACACACACACACACACACATACTTACTCGCTTACGTAAAGGTGTACTTATGTGTTTAAAGATATATATTCCTGAAGGCATCCACCCCTCCATCCGCCCACGTATACATAGATATTCGTACAGTTTATAGATGCACAGTTTTATGAATATGCCTACCTATATGCAGCTTTATATTTTCAGTCTTACATGAGGAAAATAACTTTCACTCCAGTATTGGTGTATCGCAACTTCGCCGCTACCTTAAATCTATTCGTGCTAAAGTAAACAACAGCTTCTTAATTTAAACAGATGGCGCAGCAAAGATTTTCGCTGTCATTTTTGATCAAACTTAGAAACTAGAGAGGCGCGCGCACACACACACACACACACACACACACACACACACACACACACACACACACACATGGTGCATATAAATATCATGTGTGTGTATATATATATATATATATATATATATATATATATATATATATATATATATACGTGTATGTGCACACACACATACACACATATATATACATATATAACGTATATAATTATAAAGATATACTTATAGTTAAGGGCTACTGGAAATGACCAGCGCCAATGTTAGAAATAGGTGTCAAATACCTGCAATCTACTCTGCAATTTGTACTCTTATATTCAACCACAGGTACGAACGCGAGAGAATGAGCAAGAAAATACAAAAAATATTGGATAATCCTATACCTCGAGATTTCTACGCTCTGCAAAAAATTGCTTTGCAATATTCAGTAGAATAAACCATTAATATATCTAATATTAATATATCTTATAAATATATATGATATATATTTATCAACAGAATTGAAGATAAGATCACGTTAATGATTATATCAAGTGGTCAGCATGAAATAAAATCTTGTAGGTAATTTATATACTAAATTAATAATTATATATATAATGTGCTAAAAATAGATGCCAAAGGCGTCTATTTGCAGCATGTTGGGGAAGGCTATATATATAGCTGCACCCATCTATCCACTTCACAATAGATACCAAGTACAACGAACTCCCCTTCCTAGACATCAACATCAAGATACACAACTCCATCGTTACAACAGACATCCACTACAAAAAAACCGACACACACCAATATTTAAATTTCTACTCCTGCCACCCATCCCGCATAAAGAGAAACATCCCATATAGTATGGCAAGACGCATATGCAGCATAGTGACCGACTCACAGACACACCACACAAGACTAGAGGAACTTAAAAACTTCCTACTAGAACAAAAATACCCGCTCACCTTAATAGAAAACGGAATCGAAAGAGCAACAAAACTAGAAATCACACAACTCAGAACACCAAAAAAGAAAAACAAAGAAAACATCATCCCTTTCATTAACACACACAACCCTACAATCACCAACATGTTTCACATTATACACTGAAACCTACCAATAATCCAACAAAGCCCCAAAATGGAAAACCTATTAAACAAACATTGCATAAAAAACAGTAAACGCCAAGAAAAAAACTTTAAAAAACACCTTACAAGAGCGAAATTCTCAGCAGAGAATAAAACCGAATTCTACGTAAAAGAGTGTGGAGATGGTAGATGTGGAACCTGCAGCAACCCCATCTACAAATATATAGAGGGGAACAAACAGATAAAATTTAAGAGTGGTCACACATTCAATGTAAATGCAGACATGAACTGCAAGACGCAGAGTGTAATATACTGCATAACCTGCCCCACATGCAAGGAGAATTATATAGGTGAAACTGGAAATTCCTTATGTCAACGAGCCAGAATTCACCGGCAACATGTCCGACAGGAGGAACTACGGAAAATTCCACTGAGTGAGCACCTAGGAACATGTGGGGAAGGAAAATTTAAGATTTTTCCCTTCTACAAATGCTCAAGGAATGATACCTCCTTCAGGAAAAATATGGAGAAATACTTAATAGCAAAATTCTCACCAAAACTGAATGGCTGAAACATACAGATCACAACCCATCTAGACAGCCCCCTAAAAAAACAGCAAGAAACCCAGATAGTGGGACATTTTTATACCAACAAGAATTGAACCCAGTTACCTAGGTTCTCATATTTCTCTCCTAACTTAATTTGAACTAACCAGCTGTACAGATATCATCACAATTCCTTCCTTCCGTTTTACACCCCTTTCAGACACGCACGCACGCACACACACACACACACACACACACAAAAAAAAACGCACCCACACTCTCTTATTAGACAATGACACCAAAGATTCTCTTTGAAAAGCAACTTCAAAACGATCACACCTGCTTTTGCCATTCCTTTAAAAGGCTAAAAATTAACTTATCATTGAAAAGAACTAACCAGCTGTGAACCCAATTTTTTTCTTTTCTCTTTCCCATCGACACACACACGCACACACACAGACACACACACCAACACAAAAAACACACACTCACACACACACACACACACACACACTCTCTCTCTCACTTTTCCTCACCCTCTCTTACTATCCTATATCTCTCTCTCTCCACCCCTACACACTCAATAAAACTATATAAAGAGACCCGCTAGAAAGTTTTCTCAAAACAATTTGAAAAACCTACACAACTAGGTGAAAAGCGCTTCATTTAATATGTGACATTAATAAAAATCTGTAAATGTACAAACATCCAGGTTTCTGAGTACCTTAATTAATTTTTTTCTGTGTATATATATATATATATATATATATATACATGCCTAGCTCAAACGAACAACGTCATCTACCTCGACAGTTTTTTTCTTTCCTTCAAAAGATGGAGACCACAGACTCACGTCTTCCCTGGTCTCTTGCAAGATGCAAACTAAACACGTGCACACGGGAAGCAAGCTTCTTACCACACAGCCACTCCTATATATATATATAGGAGTGGCTTGAAGGAAAGAAAAAAACTGTCGAGGTAGATGACTTTGTTCGTTTGAGCTAGGCATAATTTATTGCTTGTCTATTTTTTCAGTAAATTCTGCCCAGCTCTGGGGCAATTCCGCCTACGCTTGGCGTTTTTTAATTTTTTAATTTTTTTTGTTGCTTGTGTTCACAAGCAAAAGTTGTTTTTTAGTTGGGGCGTATCCTCGCCTGAAAAAAAGGGTAGATGGTCTACCCTATCGAAAGCTTTTGATTGATCCAAATTGATCAGCGCCCCAATATATATATATATATATATATATATATATATATATATATATGTGTGTGTGTGTGTGTGTGTGTGTGTGTGTGATCGCGAGATTGTGGTTTCAATTCCCAGACCAGGTGGTGCGTTGTGTTGTTGAGCAAAACACTTCATCTCACGTTGATCTGCGATCTCTTCGACACTTGACGTGTGGTACACCTTGGTGCACTTGTTCAGGCAACCCCCACCTCCACGTACACACAGTACTGATTTGGGCCAATTTTTAGAAATGGCGGTGACCATCGTAATCCCCACTTCGATGATTTTCAAACAGAAAATGACACTTAATTTAGAAACAATAGTGAAATCTTTTTCTTAATATTTTCATTAACTCCTCCACTCCATAAATCCTAAAATTTTCGGCTCCCCTTCGAATGTTTTTAATCATAGATTTAAAATACGGACACTTCGAATCTGCAATTTGCTCCTGTTTATAATTTGCAAATAATTTTTAGGCGAAAAGGTGTGAGATTTAAAGGCCATTTAGCTATTATTTCTAGCACATCCCACCACCAGCAATAGCTAAATTATTTGTTTCTTTGTCACTCTGACATGTATTGATGTTTTTCAATATTTTTCTTCCCATTAACACATTTTCTGGAATGATGATGCAGTACTCCATTGCTTGTAATGTAAGCAACAACAACAACGGCAAAAAAAATTCTAATTTCAATTTTTTATCCCCCACCAAGTGAGTCCGTGTGTGTGTGAGTGTGTGTAAGAAAGAACATATAAATACTAAAGAAAAATAAAATATATTATCATTTACATAGCTTTTTAAATCACAATGTTGCCCTAATGAAATTGCTTATACACATGCATGCACATACACACTGACAAACAACCACACACTCAACGTGAGCGATATACTTTTATAGAGAGTGAGGGAGAGTGAGAGAGAGTGTAGTAAAACTGTATAGAGAGGAACCATGAACATATCGAAAAATTAAAGAGAGAGAGAGATAGATAGAGAGAGAGAGAGAGAGAGAGAGAGAGCTGCTGTTACAAACTTTTAAACTTTAAGGGGAAATTCTCTTATTGATGTAATTTTTCACACTGAATCCGAGTTTGTGATTTATTTATTCCAGAAATTTTTTTGAAAAATGTTACAGAGGCTTAAAGTTTGATCAGTTTTATCCAATCAGAAAACAGGATTTGTTTGTAATAGTTGCCATAAAATTTAAATAAACATTGGATGAGGTTTTAAACAAAATGAAAGCAAAGCGCGAACGGTAATGCAGAGACAAAGAGAGTGAGTGTCAAAAGATATGGTAAACTTAGAGAGAGAAATACATTTTGGGTCAAAGATAGTGAGAGAGTCGTCGATCTAAAAGTGAAATCATTTTTCGCAGCAAATTATATATTATTATTATTATTATTATTTATTATTATTTATGGAAGACCCTTCCTTTGGGACGCAGATTTCGAAAATCAAATTCGTTATATATATATATATATATATAACGAATTTGATTTTCGAAATCTGCGTCCCAAAGGAAGGGTCTTCCATAAATAATAATAAATAATAATAATAATAATAATATATAATTTGCTGCGAAAAATGATTTCACTTTTAGATCGACGACTCTCTCACTATCTTTATATATATATATATATATATATATAGCGAGAGAGAGAGAGAGAGAGAGAGGTGGGAGAGACAAGCTGACAGACAGCGACAGAGAAACAGAGTTTATTACAACTGAATCATTTTCATCTCACGGCTCAAGTTTTACGCTACTGCGATCTTCAGGAATGAACGCTGGAATCACGAGATAAAAATGCTGTCAGTAATCCATGTGCTCTACATGTATTGACCACTCCTGTCTCATTCATTCAACACAGTTTAACGTGTGTGTGTGTGTGTGTGTGTTCGTAATCGCGCGTGTTTGCAGTAAGGGGTGGGGAGAATTGTTTGAAACAATCATTTATTTTTAATGCTGCAGTGTAAAAGTAAATTCTATTGTTAAACGATGCGTTTCCTGTTTGTTGCAGATAAACCAGAAAATGTCCTGACTAGTTTCAGTGGTCTTTACAGTTTCATCAGCGATCAGTCACTTAACTAAGGACTATGTTCTCTAGGTTTGATGCATTGGGTCTTGTCGGCAGAATGAGTACAGCCGATTTTCTCTGGCTGCAAGACATCTTGGCTACCGACATAATGGTCTCGGTATTTAAACATAACGATTTAAACTCTACGACCGGCATTGAGTACTCTTACGTCTATTTATTACCAGATATAGAAATGTATGAACTGGTACTCCGTCGGTTACGATGACAAGGGCTCCAGTTAATCCAATCAACGGAACAACCTGCTCGTGAAATTAAGGTGCAAGTGGCTGAGCACTCCACAGACACGTGTACCCTTAACGTAGTTCTTGGTGAGATTCTGCGTGACACAAAATGTGACAAAGCTGGCCCTTTGAAATACAGGTTACTCATTTTTGCCAGCTGAGTGGTCTGGAATAACGAGAAATAAAATGTCTTGCTCAAGGACACAACGCGTCGCCGGGAATCGAACTCAAGACCATATGATCATGAGACAAAACCCTAACCACTAATCCACGCACCTCCTCTCTCTCTCTCTCTCTCTCTCTCTCTCTCTCTCTCTCTCTTAATCTGTCTTTACACACACATACATATACACACACACATATATATATATACATATATATATGTGTGTGTGTGTGTGTATGTG
>NC_142945.1:241918-259418 GCF_046866305.1 Octopus bimaculoides
ATTTAATTGTTTATGTAAGACTACTTGTGACAATGTGCCTTCCCTTGTTAAGGTAGTAAGAGGTAATATGAGATTCTGTTATTATTTCTGGCAAATGGCATCACTCGTTTCAGGTGCCTTTGTTAGGTCGCAGCTGACGGCTTTTTGAATCCAACATCAGTGAAAGATCAACAAATGTTTCAGATAAAGGAATGTCTTTGATGCTGAGACGAAGAAGAAAAAAAAAGAAAAAGAAGGGAAAAAGCTGAGTTTGAAACAATATGGTTGGGCTGGAGTCAGAAACGGTAGAAATGTAAAACTAACCGGGTCTGAGTCATTATTGCTCAGCAAAAGTAACGAGTCCAACGGTAATGGTTCTGCCGAAAGGCGGTGAAATACGTCGTCTGAAGAAACTAGAAATGGTCGTCTGTGTTGACGGCAGCGGTTATTAATTGATCTGTTGAGAGTTGGATTGCCATGAGGTGGAAGGTAAGGAGGAGAAATCGCCTGAAAGGAATAATTGTCGATTTAGTTTAGGATTTGAGGAGCAAAGTTGAGAGTTTGCTGGTTTATAACGAGCAGAGGTAAATGATGCTGACAGAAATGTCTACGAAATTGATAGATACTGATGGAGATTGATGGATTGATGGATGAGAGTGAAGGAAATATTGAAAACAGAAGATAAAGTGAATTCAAATATGGCGTGAAGGTTAACAAAGGAGATGAAAAGAGAACATTGCTCTCTAGTGAATGAATTGGCACCGATATAATCATTAATATAGTAGTTCTATAGCTGAGATTGTGTTGGGGTTGGAGTGCAATTGGGGACAAGTTTGGATCTCTGTGTGCCCTACAAACAAGTTAATGTAAATAGGGACCCATCTAAGCAAAGCTATTTCGCTTCAACGTTCGTAGAAATCATCAAACAGATAGAAGTTATTTAATGTGCCACTACGTTCAAAGAGAAAAAAAAAAGAGGGAATATCGTATTCAACTATGGTGCAGCGATCAAAAACGAATTTAAGAGCTGAAAGCATCGTTAGGAAAGAGGATATCCACTGTAGAGACGGAAGTAGAGGGGAGACGAGTTTCTGGTTGCGAATTGTCTTTCATAGATCTGCTGGTCACTTGAAGTAGAGGACCAGGTGGTCGCCTAACACCACTACCTGGTCAGTGTGACTGCCTTTAGTAGAGCCCCTTCTGTTGCAAATATTAGGGACAGGTCTGAGGATTATTCCTTCCTTTTTTTTCTCTCTTCCCCCTTTCAATCACACAAAATCTAACAGGGCTCTTCTGTGCTGGCCTTTCTATTCACACTCACAGCTATCAGAGCGTATCCTGCCTACAGACGTCAGTAAATCAGCACCCAGCCAATCTGCCTCCGTCTACCTGTCTGGTAGTAAGTCCAATAGTTATTGCCACCTACCTCCACCTTTTTACAGCTCTTAGTAATTACATACATAGCACAACTTGGAGAAAGATACACCTAATTTTCGCACGCGTGTATGTTTAAATACACACACACGTGTGTGTGTGTGTGTGTGTGTGTATAAAAGTTAAGTGACCGTTCTGAAGGGAAGCTTCTTTCTCTGTCCTCGCATCCACTTTGTTATTATTCGGAAAAGACATTCCCCTAACTTCTACCACCTACCAAAATGTTGGGAGCTTCCCGTCAGAAAGGTACTCTAACGTAGAGAATTTTATACCAATTTAAGTTACACAGGTTTCAGCTGGTATTGGCCTGGGCCATGTCTAATTTAATAGCGCCACCTGATGAAATGTTTTGAGTCGTATTCTGGGGATACCCTTAGCTGCCCACTCGAACAAGAAGCTGTTGATGTTCGAAATATATCAGTGTCCGTCGTTTGTCTCATTATTCTTGGTGGCGATCTGTCAAGTAATGTTCAATATTATAGGATCTTTCTCTAGTTTGATTATGTAGGGATCAAGTTGAATAAAGCAGAACCAGTTGAGGTGAAAAGTGATGTGAGTTCGATTTCTGTTTGGCACGTATGACAGAAAAACCGAGCCCGGGGAGATTTGGTAATTTGATACAAATATGGTTTTTAAAATGTTGAGGGAATATATTCCACATTGCATAAATAATGTTGCGCTCACAGCAGCGTTGGAAGGAAATGAATTTGAGCTTTTTGAGGCGAACATAGAAATCAAGGCCTGTCTGTCTCTCTGTCTGTCTCTCTCTCTCTCTCTCTCACACACACACACACACACACACACACACACACACTCATGGAAATTTCCTCTCTCTCTCTGTATATATATATATATATGTATATATGTGTGTATATATTACACGTGTGTGTATGAATAGCCATGTATGTATGAAGATACATTCTCAAAATGTGAATTAAAATGCATCGATGTAAATATCAGTTTATGTAATGGAAAGTGTGTACAACATTGAGTGGTACTCCCTCTGTTTGCCTGTCTGTCTGCCTCTCTATGTATGTATGTATATATGTGTGTGTGTATGTGTGTTGTGGGTGTGCGTGCGCATATATATATATATATATATATATATATATATATAATGTATGTATGTATATATAATGTATGTATGTATGCATGTATGTATATGTGCATATGTATATGTGCATGCATGCTGAGAAAGAGAAGAAGAATGAGAGGCTGCAAACCTTTGATCTGTGTTGAGAGATAATTGTGTCTATGTGAGTGTGTGGGTGAGTGAGTAGCAGTAGCAGCAGTATTACCTGACTGACACCACTATTATAATTATATTGCCGAGCTTTCTCGCTGGGATCTCAGGCACAGAAACTTAATAATCGACAACAACAACAACAATAATCACAGCTGCTGCCGCCAACAATAATAGCAACAACAATGACGACAAATAGTAAAGAAAAAACCGAAGAATTGGTGCAAAATTAGTTCTTTTCCCGATAAAAAAAAAATGATTTGAGCAAAATAGAAAGAAGTTCGCGTATAATTGTAACAACTTGTATAGATTGTTTTGGATAAAGAGAGGGCGAGATAGAGAGAAAGAGTTAGAGTGGTGAGACAGAGAAAGAGAGTAAGAAAAAAAAAAGAAGGAAGATAGCTAGGTAGATAGATAGATAGACATATAGATAGATAAATAGATAGATAGATAGATAGACATATAGATAGATAGATAGATAGATAGACTTATAGATAGATAGATAGATAGATAGATAGATAGACATATAGATAGATAGATAGATAGATAGATAGATAGATATTGAGTGGGAAATACATGAATAACTGAAACGCCCATACACACAAGTATATATGTATGTATACATATCTATGTATTCATGCATATAAGTATGTGAATGTATATATATATATAATCAGACAAGTAGATTGCTTAATAGGTAGGTAGATAGACTGAAAGAAAAAAGGAGAAATACAGATTGTTGGAGGGAATGAGAGAAAGTAAGAAGGAAGTCGGGACTGAGATGTGTGAGTCCAGAGCAAGGTGGTGGTATTGGTGGTACAACACAGCATTCGGTTATTGACCGATTTGGGCGACAGTGGGTAGCATACAAGGAATACCCTGCAAAAGAAGCAGGTTACCCCTCATTATATATATATATATATATATATATATATATATATATATATATATATATATATATATATATATATATATATATATATATATATGGGTGTGTGTATGTGTGTGTGTGTGTGTGTGTGTAGAAATGCATATTGTGTGTGCGTGTGTGAGTATTGCAGATATATTGCTAATATACATACATTCGGGCGCGCACTTGTGTTTATGTATGCATGCATACTTGTATGTATGTGTGTATGTATATATGTGTGTGTGTGTGTATATATGCATATACGAATGGACACTAGTAATTTACGTGTGTAATTGTGATTCTACATAATTAATAATTAATATCTTCACCGACGTTAGGATAGTAAAGAAGTTATTAAGGACATTTGTTATCGGGCTTTTTGAAGTAAATAAGTCTTCTGAAGAAAACGGGTGTGTGTGTGTGTGTGTGTGTATTTGTGCGCGTAACTGCTCGCCAAAGTAAATACATGCGTATTTGGAACAATATTCACACTAAATGTTTGTATATATACACTCACACACACATATACGTGCGTAGTCATGTCTATATTGCATATTTATATGCATATTCATAGGCATAAGTATATGTCTCTGTCTATACATGTATATCTATTTATATAACGTATATGTAAATATACTTGTGTGTGTGTGTGTCTGCATGTGCTTTCTATGTATACCTATGTGCGTGTGCGCATGTTTTTGTGTATGTGTGAGCATGTGCGCGTGTGAGAGCGTGTGTATGTGTGTGTGTGTATTGGCGTTAAACTTGTCTCTCTATATGGATTTTCAAGTCGTTGGTGGTGGGAAGGGAAGAAAACCAGTCGAGAGGACGATCCGCCTTCTTCCTACAGAATAGTCTCTCTCTGCTATTTTACTCTTCTTAGTCTTCTAGCTAAAAACTCTTCCAGCTCTCTAGGACTACATTACAACTGGATATTACTGTGAACAGCTATGAGGAGGACTATCTAGTATGTATATACATATATATATATATAACACTTAAACACCCACACTTGAAATAAGCGCTTCGAAAGATCTGCCAGCAAAGCGATTCTAACACAATTCCTTTAATATACACATGTTTGTCTCTCTATCTTTTGTTATATATTCTAGATATTATTCATGTGTGTACTATTGCATGATAGTCACAACTAAATAAGCAATGTTGAGTATTTTCTCAAATGAAAATTTATAGTCAAAAGGGATTTTTTTTATGCTTCGTGATTCATGTTTTGGGAATGAAAACGAAAAACCTTTCTTTTTTTTACCAAAGAATTAAAGCAACCGGTCCGAAACAGGCCACACAAACCGACCGTCGTATATATATATATGTATATATATATATATATACTGCTTCCTCCGTCTCTAAGTATTTATTTATGCATGAATGTATATTGTGCGTTAAAGTAAATTATTTTCGTTTGTTTGGGTCTGTATTAGTTGCAATTCTGTCCGTATTTCGTATTATATGAAATAAACCTCACCTCTCCTCATTCTTCCCTGATCTTCGACACGAAATAACAGTCAAATCTCCCTCATATCACTCCCTAACCGTCTTCAAGAACGGGGACCCTTTGATCCCAGTTTTATTCAAATCTAAAAACAACTTCTATGTTCCGTGGCGCTTCTTGCATATTTGTTTCCTTCTCTGGCCAAATCCCTTTCTGTGTTTTTTTTTCTTTCTCAAACCTTCTCGTTACATCCGATTATTATTATTATTATTATTAAAACTATTATAACGTGTGTGTATATACGTGTATATATGAAACTGCTTTCTGGTCTCCGTTGTTATAATACTGCAATGTTTGAGTCTTTTCGTGGTCACTCTATTTGCTAGAAGTAGCAGCCAGAATTTCTTTAAACCCCAACGTATTTAAAAAAGGACACGTTAGATAACATTCTTAAATACATTGTCTCGACTATAAACGAGGTGGTCATAAGTGGAATGCGTTGTTCGATCTAAAATCCGCCCCTAGCCGACCTGTGGCTAAACAACTGCAACGTTCTGTTATTCCTTGCCAGGCCGGTAAATAGCTTCCTATAGTCATGTGGTGACGACTGACAGCCTCTATTTATCATAACCCAAAACTAATTTAATACTTAATTACTACTAAACATAATATCAGTGATCTAAGGTAATTAATTGGAGCGACTCCACCACCATCATTACAATTGTAAGGATAGAAACGAAACGTTTCACTTCAGTTGACTTATTTTCATGTAATATAAATATTAGACTTATAACAATTTCTCACATAGGCATATGGTCTCAGATATAGAGATATGGGCAATTATATAGTGACGAGCACTTTATATTTATTAACCCGGGGAGAATGAAAGGAAAAAAAATCGACGTCGGTGGGATTTGAACTTTCAACGTAATGGACGTTGTAATAATAAAAATAATTTCAATAATTTATAAATGAGTAACTGATATTTATTAATATAGAGTTGCAATGAATGAAATATTTTGTTGTGTTGTGGCTGTGACAACAATATTCAATGTGGAATAATGATGTAACAACTGTCTACTGCAGTGTGCACGTGTATGCAGAGATGCAGAGTAAATAGCAACATAGCACCAGCTGCATTACACACTTCCATTCACACACACATGTAATAGCTCGTACTGAACACGCATACAAATATATATATATATATATATATATATATATATATATATATATATATATATATATATATATATATATATATATATATACTGTGTAAGCAGCACACACATTTACATACTTTGTGTGAACATACACATAAATACACACCAAATATTAACACACACACACACACACACACATACACACGTATATTGTATATACCAACAAACAGCATATATTAATATATACATATATACACATACCTGACGCATCAGTACACACCATAAACACACACACACATGTATATACATAACATATATATTAATACACACCATGTATCCATCCATCTATCTTCTTATACAACACACGCACAACCACACATGTATGTGTTTGAATACACTAAGCATGTATGTGTGTATATATATATACACACACATATATAGCAGATATGTATATCAACACACACACCATTTATCTACGTACATATATACTTTTTTTTTAGCATAAACCCAAACCATGGAGACTGGCCGCTACTTAAACACCCAACTTTTTAGAAATAACTACTAAATCCCCCTCATTACACCTCAGTGTGGAACGTTGCTGGTGGTATGGTTGGCTGATAAACAACATATATATATATATATATATATATATATATATATATATATATATATGTGTGTGTGTGTGTGTGTGTGTGTGTTAAACTACAGAAAGTTAGAAAATGATTCAAGGAGCGAAAGTCAAAGTGCTATAGACGAAACTCTTGGCCCTTGAGTCCGTTTTGTAACTTTTAACAATTTATCTAATTTATCTTCTACCAACTAACAACTCAGCCTATCATGTACACACATCTCTTTCCCTCTCTTTGTATGTGTATGTGTGAGCATATATATATATGTGTGTGTGTAGCGACATTATGTGTAACATCTGCCAGTCACAGACCATTGATTCTCATAACCGGTGTCGGAACAATTCCGTCTGCTCCGAAAAATGGCTTTTAATTCCTAGAGCTGTTTGGAATTTAATGCACTTGTTTACATTGATACTTTCATTTATATATATATACATGCATATGTATATATATATATATATAAATATATATACCGTGTATGTATACACTGCAGTAGTTGCCCTACTTTTTCCTTATCTGGTAATATATGCCATAAATTAGTGAGTAAACTTAGTGTATTTTATCTTTTCATTTATAACCGACTCCAAAGGCTCGGCGGCAGATGGTCACAGCGTCACTACTTAAAAATACACATTGACATATTTACTATATATATATATATATATATATATATATATATATATATATATATATATATATATATGGTAAATCCCAAACACATACACACAGGTATAGGTGGATGTAAATATATATGCGTATAAATATATGAGAGATAAGGAGATAGATTAATAGATAATATTGGTGATGGATAAGCATGAGAAGTTATGCCGCATGGACGTTCACAAGCTTATTATGTTTAAATAAGTTTGAATGTGTTTACGTGGATGTTTCTAAGTGCCTCGGCGTATATGAGTTTTACCTGGATGTTTATGTTGTGTGTCAGTGTGTGTGTTGATGTCTGGGCATTTAGTATGTTTGTGGTATTGGTCATATTAGTGAAGTGAAATAGTCTCACCCAGGACTAGTAGCAAAACCACAGATACACCAGTTGTGTCAGGGGTTACAGTATGAGAACATTTGAAGCATTCGTATCTTACAGCTATTTCAGTTTCCTTCGGGAAATGTTAACCATGTTGAGGAAGCATGTCGAAGTTTTTATTTGATTTTACATCAAAATTGGTTAACATTATTGTTGTTGCTTTTATGATGGAGACTGTGACAAGGGAGTGTTTGTAACTAAATGCAAAACAAATATCTTGAGATATTAATATCTTCAGCTCTGCATATATGAAATGATGTTATGCTGAGACACACACCATCACCTCTCTCTCTCTCTCTCTCTCTCTCTCTCTCTCTCTCTCCCCTCTCTCTCTCTCTCTCTCTCTCACACACACACACACATACACAATCATATCTAACCCAGTGGCCATTGGTGTCTGCTGTTGAACATTTGAGTATTTACTCTTGGAAATTTCCTCCAAGTTTCAGGCATGGACAAGATTTTTGGTGCAGAAGACTTACATTTGTCCATATTTGGAAGTCTCTTTTTTCTTGAAGGTCAGATGTTATTTTTGGGAAAAGCTAAGGATCAAGTTGTAACGTGGTAATGATGTCATTGCAGGCTTTGCCATCTGAATGCAAAGAGTGAGAATGGACAAGACATCTGTCTAATAGATGCCATTTGTATATGTGTATCTGTATGTCACTCTCTCTCTCACTACATAGATATATATATATATATATATATACATATACATAAAGAATTAGACTTATACATAGAGAATTAAAGATAATCCCCTCATTTCCGTTCTTAAATTTAATGTATTCATACTCCGCGACCAATCTATTTGACTTGGAGGTTCAGCTTGTATGGAGACTTGCAGAAGTGCTGATTGAGGATCCACTTTGGATTTTAATCCCATTTATTTGATATATTTATACATACGTACATGCATGTGTGTGTGTGGAATGCATTTCTACATGGTTTCCATCTACTAAATTCTATTCATCTATTATTCATTGACCCAGGGCTACAATGGAATGTACTTCCCAAAGTGTCACTCAATAGGGACAGATTTGGAACCATGTGATTACCATGGCTGGAGTACCTATGGTCATAGGTCTGTATATTCGGTGCTGACCTGAGGCTAACCAACAACAACAAGGGCTTTAGTATCTCGAGTAATGAAGCATCAGTCATGTGGATGCTAGAAATAGCTGTTAAATGTCCTTCACATATATGTGAAACTTTAGCATGTCACACCATGCTGTCTTAAGGAAGGATAACATCTGGAGAAAAAGTTATTGGTATGCCAACACTGGAATGTCTTTGACCAGAATTGAAGCTAAACAACAGCAACAAATGTAGTATTATTTCATTCTTATTTTTTTTGGTTTCAGTAAATGGTCTGCAGCCATGTTGGGGCACCACCGCTAAGAATTTAGTTGATCATATCCACTCCAGCTCTTACTTCAGTCTAGTACTTATCAATATCTATTTGTTGAACTGCTAAGTAACAGGATAAAAATTATTTCAGGTGTTAGGTGAGCACGGCTTTGTACTGAGTTTTACTGATGAGGTCTAACAACATTGAAACACATTCAATGGTCTCACTTGTTGGACCCTCTCCAAATTGCAGTTTCTTGGATTAGCTGTTATTATTATTAATTTCTCTTGTTGTTTTTAAGTTTTAAGCATTCCTTGAAGGCGATTAATCAAAGCGTTCACTATATTGCATATGTGAAAGTCTATCATATATATTTAATGTGTGTGTATACATGATATATGCACAAAAGTGGGAGAGATAGGAGAGAGAGAGACCAAATCATCAGTGAGTGATAAAAATAGTTACTGCACGGTTGGAGTGCTTATAGCTGCCACCTGGTTTGGTGTAGTGGCTGATGATGGTGGAGGAAAGCATGGTGCAGTGTGGCTAAGAGCTTGGGTTGGCTTTGGAAGAATGGAAGACAATATGTAGAAGCTATATATGAGTTGTTGGTAAGGAGATTGAATCGGAAAAGACAGCATGGCAATCATGGTTGGGTAACAGGGTGTGATAAAGGACAGATATAGTGATGAAGGAAGAAGTAATGAAAGTAAAGAGGATGATGCATGTCAATGAAGAGGAGGGAATAATGCAAAATAGATTGGAGAATAGTGCTAAATATTGATGTTTAGACAGACTGGAGGTGTTAATATGGTGACACAGAGGAGAGAGAAGGATGGCTAGTAGTGGAGAAGGGTGATGTTTGGGTCTACTGATTATAAAAGGATCTGAAGCCATCCCTTGTTATACAAGCATTGTGATGGAAGAGAGAAGAGTGATAAAAGGTGATGGTAGTGGTTGTAATTGGGTTGAATACAATCAGATCAATATAGTCTTTATTAAGCAGGTAACATGGTACAATAGAGGTGAGGAAAGCAGTAGATGGAGACCCGCCAGAACATGAATGAATGAGAAACCCAGTATATTATACAGCCAAATCTTTATTTCAACAGTTTTGTCTTGCCAGCATAGGCAAATAGGTCTTATTCAGCTCCCCGCTTGCCGTGGTTCTTTGCTGTTCAACTTTTGAGATAAGTCTTCACAAATTCATGCCATATATATATATATATATATATATATATATATATATATATATTAGCATATGAAACATATGTAATGGTGAACAAATAATACCAAAAATGTTTTCCAATCTCTTGTTTATATATTCCAGTGGTACTTGTACCCTTGAGGTAAATTGTGTGTGTGTAAAAATATCTCAGCCACGTTAAATCCACAAGTAGGATTCAGTTCGTTGGACAACTGAATGCACACCGAAGAGACAGACGGAGAATTCATCATATCTTTCCTTTTCTCATTCTATCTTTCTCTCTTTCTCTGTACACACACATATAATTGATAAAGGTTATATACTTTTAACAACTTCCTATCGGTACAATTAGACGTAACTGAGAGAGTTTCCGACAAAACATGTTGAACGATATACTCCTTCCTACTTGATTCAAATAAAGCTCACTCTCTCTCTCCCTCTCTGCCCTCCTGAAAGAACAACCAGCAGTCATAATGGTGACTACTACTACAACAACTACTACTACTACTACAACTATTACTACTACTACTACTACTACTACTACTACTATAATGTGGTGGTCGTCTGCTTGTTTGAATGAACACCTCAACAAAAATTGACATGTCTTTGTTGTTGTGATGTTGTCTGTTCCATTTACTATTTAATCTTGTTCGACAAACTGCAAGAATTTCCTTAAATATTTTAGATCGAATCATTTTTTATGTCATTCATACAAATTTTCTTCAAACCTATTTCCGATTTGTAAACCAGAAACATTTCTTCTAAACTCGAACTTCATATTTCTCTTTCGTTTCTCATATTTCTTTTTTACTAAAATGGTTTTGAAAAGTTTAATTTTTTTTCCACATTATTTTTGTTTTGGTTGAAAAGTTTTCATATTAGATATTCCCCCTTTTCTTTTTTACTTCATTACAGTACTGAAATGACTATTGTCTTAAATAGAGTTTATTTACTTCACATAGAAGCTATGTAACATTATATATCTACAGGATATCTATTTGTTGTTAATATATGTGTTATTATATATCGATATTTTAGGTGGTATTCCACTGTTAATGCAGTAACTAACAATGTTTTCGATGTTATCTTAAGCATGTAACACGTTTAGTAACCAACAAAGGATACGTTGTTGTACACAATGCTAGAAACAACAGTCAAATCTCTCTCAAATCACACTCTGCTGTCTTAAAAATGGAGGGACACATTAGATGATATAGTCCTATAGCCCCTAAAAGAGACAAGATGGTCACAGTGGTGCTCTCTTTTAATCATAGGTGAGAGTTGACTCCGGGCCAACGAGGGGAACGTCTTCGTGATCGTCCGAACTGCTAGAAGGTGCGTCCGAAACTCCCCATTAGACACTATACCGCATTAAGTAATGCAGTTCACTGGCTGAAAAATAAAGATAAAGTTATCATGAATGGCATGTTACATTTTTAGCTGTGGTTGATTATAAAGTATCTCTTGGTTTACTACGGCATGTTGCATAGCATAATATAACATATGCAGCGTATTAACTCGTAGAAATAATACAAGAAACGAACTTTTGAATAACAACGAGACTTTATTCCCCTGCTAAATTATACAATGGACCAAATAACACCACGAATTCTGTTGGTTGTATAATTCATCCATCGTTAGGATAATTCAGCTCTGGCTGTCGTTGGTTGCAAGTGCTTGGTTGTAACAGCAGGATAATAAAACGCATGCCCTTGGAAAATCTCTCACCGCACTGGCCACAAATGATTTGATAAAACTATTCATAAGCAGATGGTAGGATCCAGCGATGGTTCAAATTTATTGTTCGAGGATGTATTACGCGTAACGTGATTGAATCCGAGATCCTTATCCCGCGCAATACTCGACCAATCAAAATACAAGACTCAACCAAACGTTCCAAACTCATATGATAGGTCAAATGATAGGTCAAATGACCAATCATTAAAGATTATCATATGGAGCCATAAATATTATGGCTAGTTGAACATAAAATATCAGAACAGAAATGGGTCTAGAAATAATACATTTCTAAATCTCTCAGAGATTTATGCAGTAGTGATACGATGAAGAAATGGGTCTCACTCCACATTTATTAGGGTTGACATGAGTCTAAACGACAGTGTTCAGGTGTTACAGTTATTTTACTTGATTAAATTTGGCCAAATTACTATTTTTTGTGTATAATAAATCCCTTTAATAAACTCTTCCACATTTTAAAGAGGGCAGAAGTAAATATCTTCACCGTTTTGGGGCCACTGTTGTATGGCAGGTCCACTGGCAAGTGGAAATAGGAACCAGAGCATTTAGAAAAGTTATTTAAGATTTAGTACCTCTTCCACTACAAGAGTTCTTTCTTGTTGAGCTAAAAAGATCACAAGTCTTTGAATTCCTTTGATCTATGAAACCTTTATGTTTACAAATAATATTTGGTGCTGTCTTTCTTATCCAGCAAGCTTGGTATGTCCTATTTTGTTTGGTTAGGATTATATTTGTCAAATGGTATTTGCTTGCTTAATATATGTTGTGGTATTTGGAGCATGTTGCTCGCCTCAGTTTATCTATCTTACATTATATTTACAAACAATTGTTACTTTACTTCTGTCCCCACACCCATATGTCTGCCAAAACAATTGACTGTAGCTATTCCTTGAGAAGAATAAATACATCAACAACTACTAGCTCCAAATTCCTAAGTTTTCTTATTATTCTCCCATCTGAACTAAATGATTAATGAATTTATTATTCCAAACTATCCGTTTTTCATTCTAATGTGGGGAATTACCACTGACTCTGAGTAAACTGTTTTATGGGACAATATAGCAGTGATACTTCTTCAATACATCATTATATTCTATGTTCTAGAGATATATATTCTAAAATTGAAAATTATTTGTCATGTCCAGTACTCAAACCTGCTTAACGAATGATAGATGGAAGCCATATTGTTCAATGTAGAGATATATTGATTTGCCAGTAGATCACAAGAATAAATCTGAGACTGGATGAAACTTAACTTAAAACTTACCTCTGTTGATGTAGTCTGCTAATTATTTTTATTATCCCTTAACCAAATTAACAGGTGACATTCAATTGATACACCATATTTTTGTTGTTTTCTAACATGATAAACTGCTATAAACAGTTGGCATTGGTCATCAGATAAAACTACTGAATGTTTTCATGTTGTGTATCTATTTAAATGTGAGCTGACATATATTTGATATAGCAACTATCCCCTTCTCCTCCAT
The DNA here is from genome assembly GCF_046866305.1 of Octopus bimaculoides. Taxonomy (NCBI): domain Eukaryota; kingdom Metazoa; phylum Mollusca; class Cephalopoda; order Octopoda; family Octopodidae; genus Octopus; species Octopus bimaculoides. Next base: position 255,569 of record NC_142945.1, read on the forward strand.
ATGCTTGAAATTATATCCATGAGGGAATGAAAAATCATTAATATTAATTCTTGTCAAAGAAGGCAAGGCTGACAACTCTAAGATGGAAGTTAATTAAAAATTAAATGAAGATCTGTAGTGGTCAGTATAATCTTTGGGCAAGTAACGCTAACACTAAACATATTTCAGTCTTGTTCTCCTTAGTGAAGTCTTACTCCTACTTACCAGACTTTATGGTGGGTGAATGAATATTTTGGATGAAAACTATCCACTAATTAGGCAATTAACTTTAATAACTTCTGGACATTTGTCATTATATAGAGTAATTCAGCCTGATATAGTTTCCCCTCCTGCCATATCTCTGTAAGCTTTATCTAAGGGAAGAGATGAACTTTCCACTGTGAGCTGTATCACTCTATGGCATCTATTTACTGCTAACAAGGCTAAGCTGTTATTAGTCAACACTTTAATCTTTTAGCATTTAAACCGGCCATATCTGGCCCAAATATTCTACTCGTTTTATGCTTAAGGCAACCAGATCCAGCCTCTACAATGTCATTCTTAAAATAAGCAATCACATCATCAAAATTTTGAAGCCACAAGATAATGCATGATTAATTCAAAGCAATGTGAATAAATAGACATTACATTTGACAGAGTAACCTAAATGCTAAATGGTTAAGCAACTATATTTCTGATACAAAACCGAAATCCTAATAAGTAGGAAGGTAGATAAAACACAAACCCCTTCAGGTAGATGGCCCTGCTCAGTATGTAGAAAAGGAGTAGGTAGTAACTCTATAAGATGTACCCGGTGCAAGCTATGGACACATAAGAGGTGCAGCAACATCAAAGGCAGGTTAACTAGCAAGTTAGTTTTTGTTTGTGGCAGATGTTCAGGTGCAATAAAGACTGCAAACAAACAGGAAACAACTTCTATCTCATTCCAGGGTGAAAAACTAGAGGTAGTCGATAGCTTCCGCTATCTGGGCGACCAAGTTAGTAGTGGGGGTGGGTGCGCTGAAAGTGTAGCTGCTAGAATAAGAATAGCCTGGGCAAAGTTTAGAGAGCTCTTACCCCTGCTGGCGACAAAGGGACTCTCACTCAGAGTAAAAGGCAGACTGTATGACGCATGCGTACGAACAACCATGCTACATGGCAGTGAAACATGGGCTGTAACTGCTGAGGACATACGTAAGCTCGCAAGGAATGAAGCCAGTATGCTCCGTTGGATGTGTAATGTCAATGTGAATACCCGTCAGAGTGTAAGTATCTTGAGAGAAAAGCTGAACATTAGAAGCATCAGTTGTGGCGTGCAAGAGAGACGATTGCGCTGGTATGGACATGTGGTGAGAATGGAGGAGGATAGCTGCGTGAAAAAGTGCCACACCCTAACAGTTGAGGGAACCCGTGGAAGAGGTAGGCCCAGGAAGACCTGGGCTGAGGTGGTGAGGCAAGACCTTCGTACATTGGGCCTCACCGAGGCGATGACTACGGACCGAGACCTTTGGAAATGGGCTGTGCGTGAGAAGACCCGGCAAGCCAAGTAAGATCGTTGCCAGTGCCCCTGGACTGGTTCTTGTGCGGGTGGCACATGAGATGCACCATTTTGAGCGTGGCCGTTGCCAGTACCGCCTGACTGGCTCCTGTAGGATTTTCGAGCGAGATCGTTGCCAGTGCCCCTGGACTGGCTTGTGCGGGTGGCACATAAAAGACACCATTTCGAGCGTGGCCGTTTTCGTGCGGGTGACACGTAAAAGCACCCACTACACTCTCTGAGTGGTTGGCGTTAGGAAGGGCATCCAGCTGTAGAAACTCTGCCAAATCAGACTGGAGCCTGGTGTTGCCATCCGGTTTCACCAGTCCTCAGTCAAATCGTCCAACCCATGCTAGCATGGAAAGCGGACGTTAAACGATGATGATGATGATAAGCACTATTTGACATATTCTGGGCATAGTATCTGTAAATGAAGTAAAAACTACTTATAAAAAGGCAAATGTCTACCTGCATCTCTATAACAGGGAAAGTGTGTTGTATAAAAATGTAATAGCATCTTTGAGAAGTGTCTTGTGCATTTTGTCAAGTTTCCTTTAGAAATCAGATAAATCTCTTGAGATAACTTTCTTTCTGGCTCTCACAGTGGCTTAACAGGCACAATTTATCTACTGTCATTCTTTTATGAAAATCTGAATGGCTTGTTTTCCAGGTACAGTTGTAAGCAGTGTGAACACTGTAAAATTAATGAATGTTTCATTAGATGCATTATTGTGGTTGACTTCTCATGTTATTCCAGAGAAATTGGTGAAGAAAGTCAACTAAATCAATCAATCTAAATGATTACTGTAGCCTGTGGGAGTCTTGCATGATTGATGCATATTCCATAACACACAACTTAAGTCCTAACATAGCTTCTTGAATTCAGTAGGAAGATAACCCATTGATGGATAGAGCTGATTAGATAAAAATGGTATTAACTCTGTTGTATGGGCTTAAGGAAATGTAGGAACTGTTATTGTTGAGATTACTCAATGAATTTTTTTGGAATATTGTTTAGAATAATAAATTCTTCCCTTGACACAGGATGAGAATAACTATTTTACTTACCTATCAGGATAATTCTGCTCCTTCTTCATCGTGGAGGAATACAAAGTTGATTTCAACGAGATTTGAAAGCAGAATGTAAATCAAAAGTAGTTCCACATCCGTTTTGCAATTACAACACATTCAACTCAATAATTCTTTACAATCGAGGAGCCTGGTGCAGCCATCCGGTTCACTAGTCCTCAGTCAAATCGTCCAACTCATGCTAGAGATTTTTATGAAAGAAAAGATGTGTTGCTGTAACAGCAGTGAAAGGATGAAAAATAAAATTGACCTTAGTGAGATTTGGACCCAAAATATAAAAAAACCATTAACTATTTATACTGATATTTTAATCCAGCAAAAAAATAGCAACGGATCCTATTATTGTCATTAATTTTATTGATCCAGGATAGTGAAATGTAGAAGTGACTCAGATTCTGAACTTAAAAACAAAGAGGGATAAAACTAAATTACAGCAATTATTTTGTTTTATAAATGTCTCAACATTTCCTAAATGAAGAATGTTGGTGAGATTTCCATCTTTTACAATATAAAAGAATTATTCCCAGAAGTGAGGAACAATCAATAAGACCATTCCATCTGATGATAAGGTTACCTTGAAAACATTCACAGAAATTGAAAGCCTTACAACAGCAATGCTGTTAATTATTTATCTTTTACATTCAATAAATCTTAACTAAATTTGTCTTCACTTAATTAGTCAATGTGTAGATTTAACCATTTATAAATAATCATACTTCACAATTCCTCATTATTTAATTATTGTTGTTTGCATAATTTCTTTGTCCACAATTCTGTTACCATTTATAATGAATTTATAGATAATAAACCATCTCGATTGATTATCATTTTTTATGACTCACCACAAACAACAATTCTTAAATGGAGGGTGGTGGTGTGGTAGGGTGGGTTATCATCAGTTGAATTAATCACAGCATTAAGAGTATTGTTTATCTATTGAGAGAGAGAGAGAGAGAGAGAGAGAGAGAGAGAGATGCAGTGGAACTCTAAATATACATTGAATAATATAATTCTTAAACATTTCAGAAACACTGCTAAACAGCCCCACCCACCAGTCCCTAATTCATTATACATGAGTCTTCATATAATACTTTTTTGTTTGTTCATTTTATCCATTTGGAGATTATCTATAATTAATTAATAATCCAAAAGAAGGTCAGTTATCCAATCCTTGTATATAATTAAACTGACCCCTACCAAAAATAGTGTGATTCTACAAATGAAGAAATGAAATATTCCTTTCAA
>NC_142945.1:264418-291918 GCF_046866305.1 Octopus bimaculoides
CACACACACACACACACACACACACACACACACACAGACACACACACACACACACACACACATTGAAACATTTTTTAAATCCAGTAATTCTGGAGTGAAATTTTGAAAAGTATTCCAGAAATAACAACTCGCTGTTATGGTTAGCTTGTCACTACATATATTTGAAATAATGTTTAGTAATGTGGATAAAATGTCTGACAATGATTCTATTAATGATGCATTTGGTATAGTGATGAATTTATCAATGACATATTGGCAGTGTATTAGCTGTGATGTAAATCTCTTGCAATGAATTTACCAGATATCTGCTACCATCTTTGATTTTTGACTTTAATACAGCTCAGGAATTAGCAGTGCTGTTTTGAAATACATTTTGGACTCTTCCTTATTTGAATATTTCCATCTGAGTGTTAATAATGAACAAATCAAGCTGAAAGTTATATTTAATAAGTTTTAATTTTTGCAGTAGAAACACAACAAACACCAAATTGATTTGCTTTCTGATGCTCAATAAATTTACTGTAATTTATAATAATCTTCTTTATAGCATTTTTGTGCTGTTTCTCCGACATAATGAGTTCAAACTGTATTGCAATAAGACCCTGGGGTCGATGCCAAATCAGTGCAAGACCTCAATTTACTAGAAATTGTAGTGCATCTTACAGTATTCACTCTTTTCTTTCTACACTGACTTCAAAACCTGAATTGTTTTAGCATTTCATTATTCTAGGCTTAGTGAAACAGTAAGGACTGATTCAGACCTCAGTTTGTTACCCTTGTTAACACTTTGAGGAATAAACAATTGTAATTTTTTTTCTATGAAATAATGAAATTTATGATTTTATTTACTAAATGTGTGTTCAAGTGTGAAAACGGGAGATTTTCTAAGACCAAATTCCTTGACATGCAATTGACTTTAAGAGTTACTTGAGGTAGAAACTTGTTTTAGGTTACGAAATAGAGAGAGCAAAACAGCCGTTTAATGTCTGTAAAGTGTGTCTGAAAAATATAAATACCCTTGTAATTTAGTAAGTCTAAGATTTTGGTTTCTAAATTTAGACTGACTGCCACCCTAAACCTTATGAAGCATTAAAAGCTGATGCTATCTTAGATGGAAAGTTGTTTGAAGTAAAACTATTTGTGAGCATGTATGTGGTGTTGAATGGGTAAGAGAAAAAGGCTAAAATTAATTGCTTGGAGTTGAAAATTTAATTATTAATTTATAATTAAACTATTCATTTTTTTTTTTTCTTTTGTTTTATTTTTTCTGTCCCTGCTTTAATCTATTCACTTGTCTATTAATATAAAAAACCAAAAACAACTCCCATAGCCGATCATTGATTATGAACTGTATCAGATTAATCAATGATGCTTGTGTGAAATTATTGACTTCAAATTCTAGTTTGGGTTTTTCTCCTGTTTCCCCCTTAATTCACAAACTAACAATCATTATGGACTCTCAAGGAATTCCTTTCTGCTCATAACAGTAAAACACTCATTTCAAATGACTTCAAGAATCTTTCGAAACTTTCTACATTTCTCTGAGAGGAACATTTATTTACTTGCAATTTTATACAATTTATAATTTTCAACTTTTGGTTCTTTACAGAAATCAATATGTCACCTCAGAAACCTTTTCTTTATTCTTTTTCCTCTCTTTGTATCTTGGTTTTGTTGTTGGAGTGGATTGGTTGACCAAATACTAAAACATGTTTACTTTTATTCCATTACATTCTGGGTTTAAATCTACGCTCAATATAGCTTTTCATTTCTCCAGGTTCAATAAGTACCAGTGATATACTAAATGTCAATTGGCACTCAGAGTATTACTGGTCTATTGCTGCCACCACCACCATCATCATCATCATTTTATGCTCACTTTTCCGTGCTGGTATGGGTTGGATGAGTTGCCATCATTTGAGTAAGTTCCTATCCACAGATGTGAAGGGGTATGGCTTAGTGGTTAGATCATGTTGCTTCAGTCCACTCACCTGGCAAAAATGAGTTGTATCTGTATTTCAAAGGGCCAGCTCTGTCAAGGGCCCACATGCCTGTAGACTGCTCAACCACTTGCATGTTAATTTCATGAGCTGGCTGTTCTGTTGATTGGATTAACTGCTTCATCTTGACATCAGTTAAGATCAAAAGCCATGAGAGCCACTGCCTGCTCCGGCATCAAAGCATTTATTATATCTATTATTATTATTATTATTATTATTATTGTTATTATTATTATTGTTATTATTATTATTATTATTATTATTATTATTGTTATTATTATTGTTATTATTATTATTATTATCATCTTTAGGAATTCCACTTAAAAAGTTTATTGACTCAACTCACAGTTTCCCTAACACTTGAGATCCACTTCAATTATATAAAATTGATAAATTATCGAGCTATTCTCAGTTCCAAATAGAAAATTACTTGTTTTTCTTTTTCTTTTTTTCATCTTTTTCATTTTATATTTTCTTCATTTCAAATATTTTCTTTTTCTTAACTTTTGTAGAATTTCTGAAATGTTCTCAAAAATTTGTCATCTGAATTCCAAACATTGTCATTAACCAATATGAGATAAATATAATCTTGAGAAAGCTGATTGATTTTTGTTTATTCATAGAGTAGGATCTACTTTTGCCATCAGGTGATATTACACACATACACACAATGTGTGTCTATTTGATTTCCTTTCCAGCACTATTGATAACTTGTCTAATATATTGATCATTCTGTTCCTTCCTTTTTTTTCTCTTTTAAATTCTTGTTTTAGCTGTTTTTAAACAGTCTTTGTCTCTATATATAATTTTTTTTTTGTATTATCATTTGTAATCTCTATAATAATACTTGGATTAGAAATATTGGATTTATTCAAGGACCATAAATTAAATTGCATTAATTGATTACTGCTGGTGGTTACTTGGTTTGTATTTTGAAATTGGTTTTGAATTTTCTCTTCTTCATCATCACTATCATCATTATCAACATTTCTCTATTGATACACAGAAACTAAACTTTTCTGAAAAATGTTCATGTGTTATTATGTCTTCAGATATCACCTAAAGTACTTCTGCTTAAATCTATCATACACCTGTTCTCTATTAACTAACCAAACAACATTTCACTAAAACATTCTTTGACGTTTTTACTTTGTAGTCTCTATGGTGGGAAGTGTCTATTGCCTTTCATACAGAAGTCCAGTGTTCAATTCCCTGGGGAGACATTTTATATTTAAAAATGCATTTAGCAGAAATGATAGATAGGGATCAACCACAAGCAGTATGTTATTAAATTTGTCCCTAAATATCCTGCTCATATAGATTTTGACTCTCATTCGTCTGAGACGAACAAAACTACCAGTTTTAAATGTGGACTGATTCAACTGACTTTATGGCAACTTCTACAAAAATTAGTCATGTATTTAGTAAGAAACAGTTTTTAATCACTATTAATCAAATATTTTTTTATACTTTAACTATGGCAATTAATTTTAGTTGATGAAAAAGTTCACTGAATAGTGTGCATGTGGGGGTGGTGGTGGAGTATATATTTGGGATAAAATGGTCTCCCATCTCTTTGCTTAGTGCTTCAGGAATTGGAGCTTAATATTGGCTTTCTGGGATGCTATAGCTTCATGGATATATGTGGGAGATATGTTACACTAGAGAATATATCTATGATATATATATATATATATATACCTGTGGAATTTATCTATGAGATATTAACTTATCTTTGCAATATCTATTTATCTATGCATGACATCTAGGTATCAGCATTATATTTATCTGTGGAATATCTATTTATCTATGCGATATATATTTATCTATGCAAGATATCTATCTGTACAATATATTTATTTGTGGAATATCTCTCTGAGTGTTTTTATAGTATCAACTATAATATGGAATATTTTCTCACATCTGTGTTTTTATACATGTAACAATAAATAAATTTTAAAGTTTTATTTTTTTCATTTTTATGTTAAAAAAATAAAAACTCTCTCCGTGTTGAAATATCTAAAATTTCAACCTGACAGAAAATCTAGAATTGTTGATAAAAATCTATGGTATTTCAGCAACCATCATTTCTCACACCAAATATAAACCTTCACCACTTTGAACATTTAATTCAGTCTGTTGCCTTATTTTAATGCCTCTCTCTAGCATCTTGTGACACTTTTAACCTAGCACTTGTCATTCTTTCTCATCACCTGTTCATTACCAATATATTTTCTCGTGTGAATTCCTTCGACAATATCATTAATATTACATTAAATTTTACACTTCATTTCAATACAATACTGCATTCCTACTTGATTTTGCTCGATACATTCTTGTTGTTCCAAGTCTTCTGACATTATAATACATAATAGGTTGCTATGTAGCTTCATTCATCAACACATTTCTATATGTTGCTCTCATTTTAAGGAATTAAATTGAGAGTATATCACCACTTCTTCTTTTCTTTCAGTTTTTCAACTACACATCAGTTTTCTAAACCAGTTGATATGCCAGACACAGTAATGTCATTAATTCCATTAATTCTATCACCATTTTGCTTCTTAGGTACACATCTTACATTATGAGGTGCATGCTACCACTGTCTTAGATGTTAATTTCTAACAGAATGCAGACAGCTGCTGGAGACTCTGGTCAATCCCTGGTTGGAAATGGTTGCTGCAGGAAGGCCATATTTGTAGCTTCAGGATTCAGCTCCTTGCTGTACCTCCAGAAAGACTCAAAAGTGGTCGTTAGAGAATTTTCCCAACTTCACCAGCCCCAATTTCGGCTAAATGATACTACACCATTATATGGACTGCAGCGGTACCAGAACCAATAATTCTGAAACATGGTTTATTGCTAAAAATCATTAGGAATTATTTTATAAAGTTCTTCAAGTTATGAATTTTTGATTTTTGTTAAACAAGGAGAGTTAGGAAATTATTAAATGGCTGGCTGTGAAAAATGTTCAGTCCTAAATGTAATATTAAATTTTATCAGCCAGCTATTGTCAGCCATCAAACATATGTAAGAGAATGTTGGCAGCTAAAATAAATAAATCTGCGGAGAATCGAGAAATATCATTTTGTCTGATTTAATTTCCTGGCCATAAGACTTTGCAGCAGATGAATTGAGTACCCACCTACTGACCTATGTCCATCTGTCTGTCTGTCTGTTTCTCTCTCTCTCTCATATACATATATCTATGTAAAGGTGCAGGCTATGTGGCTTCAAGTTCAGCCCTTCTGTGTGGCACCTTGTCTTCTACTACAACCTCAGGCTAACCAATACCTTGTGAGTGGATTTGGTACAGTAAAAGAAAAGATAAAATATATATATTGGAGGTAACCATAGAAACCATGCCAAACCAGATTGAAGTCTGGTGTAGCCCCTCAGCTTGCCAGCCCTGGTCAAACTGTCCAACCCATGCCAGCATGGACAACAGATGTTAAATAATGATGATGATGATGATGATGATCAGTATGGTCAAATGGTTCAGAAGTTTATTTGCTCTTCAAGATCCAATTTCAAAACAATTATTCCATGATTTGAAAGATTAGAAATTCATGACTTCAACAATATACAGTTCTAAAATGGGTAACAAATTTTGAAAGGATGTCTTGGTCCAGTGGTAGAATGCCAGTCATATCTACAGGAAATGAAGGTTCGAATCCCAGAGGCAGCCTTTAACTTTTTCTATTCAAAAGGGGTTTTCAAACCAATATTTAAATGCGTTAGTCTTAGAACATCAACAATACATACATACATACACACACACATATATATATATACATATATAAATACATATATGATACTTATCATTTGTATGTAAGATATGTCTACAAATATAAGTATTGATTTTTATCTCTCTTTTTCAATTTTTTCAATCTTTGTTTTGACTTTTTCTTTTGTTTCCTGTTTTCTTCTTGCTTTTTTTTTTATATCTCTCTTTTCATTTTTTTTCATTATTTTTTGTTCTAGTTGTTCAACTTTAGGAACTGGATTATTTCAATCTAAAGCCAGAGAATTGTATTTAGTAATTTATATTTAATCACTCAACATCAGTGTTATTAACTTGGTAGATTTAGAACAGATTTCTGGAGATTTACTATTTAAAACTGCCATTGTTAACGAGGAATGATTGTGGATAACCAAATATCAAAATTCAAAATAAACAACTCTGAAAGCAAAAGAAGGAAAAAAAGAAAGAGAAAAAAAAAATGACTTCATTTGTTGATGGAATCTCTTCAACTCGGATTGTTGGTGTGTTTGTTGAGAATATAACAAGTACATTCATTGTAGATGGCTTGTTAAAAACATATTGCTGTTCTTTCACAGGTTTCACTCAATTATATTGTTAACTTGGTAACAGTTTATCACAGTTTTAGGGGCCGAGGTTTCCTTTAGACACTAGCCTTAAAAGGGAAAGAGAGAGAGAGAGAGAGGGGTGGGTGAGAAAGAGAGGGTGTTCCTTATTTTGTTGCACTCAGCATCTCTGCTACAAGTGTACTAATATACACTACAAAGATTCACACACATGCATACACTAATATACACACCATTAACATGCATGCATGTGTAAATATATATTCAGCCTTGAGACTCCCTTTTACACACACACACACACACACACACACACACACACACACACACAAAAGATCTTCAAAGTAGATTTATAAATAAATATCCTAAAGAGATGATAATCTTTAAAATAACAAGATGTTGGCTCTTTCAGAGGTTGCAAAATCTGACCAGTTGGCAGCACATCTGTTTCATCTTCTGATGATACAAGGTTCACATAGAAATAGCATAAACAATATTTTGATAAATAATGATGATGATGATCATACTACTACTACTACTACTACTACTACTACTACTACTACTACTACTACTACTACTACTACTACTAAATTGTTATATTGGTATGAGACCGCAAAGTTATATGGATTGGATTAATCCCAGTACATAACTGGTACTTTTTATCCATTCCAGAGGGATGGAAAGCACTTACACACTATTGGTCTCTCTACACACTGTGATTTATCTAATCAGCATCGACACACTGGTCTATTTGTTTAGCTTCTACATACTGCAGACTATTTAGTCAATGGTTATATATACTGTAGTCTGTTGAGTTAGCATCTGTATTCTGTAACTTAGTCTTTGGGATCCTGCAAAATCTTTATTACAAACATTTGGTTTTGATCTCTGGTTTCAAGATAATTTCCCTCCACTTGCTGCCAATTTTATACAACCCTGCAAAAATGTCATGGCTGCTGATCCACCTTCTTTGACTAAACTATTTAAAAGATTATTTATCTATGTGGGATTTAATTGAGACTGATTCCTCTGCTACAACAAAGGTCAGCAGTCTTTCCAGTGCTTAGAACCCTTCTGATAATCCTTGCTGCCTCTCAGAGGCAAACTTTCTGTCAGAGCTCTACCAGGCATTCTATTTCAATCTCCTTCAGCCATTTGTCTATATCTTGGTTTACTCTTCCCAACCAATTATTATAAGCAGGACCTTTACTGTTCACATGTTACAAGTTCTTCCTATTTCAAATTTTAAGGGATTGTATTTTTTTTTTTTTTTTTCATCCTCTTTCTTTACGATCCTGGAATCAAACAGGTATGGTGGGTTGATTAGTATTTGGTGTGTTTCCTAGTCTTCATCAATAATCTTATTGAAAACTGCTATTTACCACAAAATATCACAAATCCTCAATGGTTGCTGCTTCAACAGCTCAATAAAAGTTAGAAATTATTTTCCTTTTCACATTTAAGCAAAGGTGAACAATTTTTCAGTTTTTTTTTAATGATTATATAAAGAATGTTTATTTTTCCCTCTCTTCAAATATTTACATCTCAGTCATTCTTTATTCTTCATCTCTTGTTGACTTTTTAATATCTCCCCACCCCCACACACACATACATATGTAGATGGTTGCAACTATTATACTGTAAATATGATTATTATGTATTCTTTTGTAAAAAAGCTTTGTTAAGTCTTATAGATTTCTATGGCTACATTAAAAATTGTTGTTTGAAACACTTTTTCCAATTGTCTGTTTTTGCTGTTATATTTTTAAATGTTTTCTTGTTTTCCTGTTTATTTTCTTTTCTAAAACGAAAGAATTATTTGGTAATGATGAGAAGTTGTCAAATTATCATTACTCGAAAGAGGTTTCGTACATTCAATGACACTTTTGTAGTTCTATTATTTATACAAAGAATAGATTTTAAAAATTAATAGAAAAACCATTTTATATAATTCTTTAATTTAGTCTGTTTTAAACTAGAATATATACTTAACATTTTCCACACCATTAAGCTCTTTGGCATATTATTCATTGTCATGTGATGTCTAGAGAGTTACTAGAGATGTGAATAGATAAACAGATATTAAAATAATGAGAATAAATTCTCTCCTGCTGAGTTTATAATATTGAAAATGGAAGTGACTTTCATTTGTCATTCTAACCTGGAATTCCAGATATATCACACTGCAACCATTGTTTTCTTGTGCAAACTTCTTTAATTCTCTTGCTGCTACTTTCATGCTTATTCAAAGAAATTCTGGTGGCAAGAGATTGAAGTTTTTTTTCCATTTCTTTTACTTTTACAAAGTCAACAGTGTTGCATTGGAGTATACTAGTTTCAATATTCCCTTGTGTTACTGCTCTACTATATTACTGGCATCTTATCAACTAACTGTAAATAAGTACCATGGGGAGGAACAATTCATTAGTGTAAACATTTATTGCATTGAGTATATTCTCAGAGCCTTCCCTCTCTTTATTCTTGTCATCATTATCTCCAGCATCATCGTGCCGTTTAGCATCTTACTTTTGGTTCAGTTCTTGTGTTATTTACCCAAATTTACTTGGTTCTTGGATGGCATTTTGGAATGGCTCCTTTATTGACAATTTTAAAAATCAACAATTCTGAAATTAATCATTCTTAGACTAATGACATCATTTTTTAAATGTTTTCTTCTTTTTCTTCATCATATTTTTGCTAGTTTATTACTTTTGATTGTTTCAGTCAGAGGCTGTGGCCATGCTGGGGCACCACCATTAAATATTCTTTGACTTTCCTCATGTGCTTTTTCCTGCGCATGCACACATGCACATATGCATGCATGCATGCACCCCCCACCCTCACATTTTCTCAGATCCTGAGTCTGGGTTTGAACCTAGAATCCATATATCTTATGGACATACAGTCCCTGGTTTCTTTCTCTTTGTTATATACTAATGTCCATATCTCTGTCTGATGCATTAGGAGCAGGGTTGTGGAGTGAGAGTCATTGAGTGGGAGTCATGGAGTCAAAGTTGAAACTGGAGCTGGAGTAAGTAAAAATGTACTGACTCCAACTCAGACAAAATGTAAAATGAGATAGAATGCATTAAAATTTCCAGTTTCACAGATATTAATCAGATATTAATTTAATTAATTTTATAGCAGAGACTAATTTGAGTAAAAGGTTTGTATGAAGGAAGATTTGGTTGAAGCAATTTTAAGAACAAGATGTTAGTTTTAGATTTAGATGTTTGGTTTAATCTCAGTTCTCTAGAAACAATATTTTTAAAATAAAGTTTGTTGTGATAAACTTTTCAATCTTTTATAATATAATTGTCGTATGTAATGTAATCTTTCTTCTTACATTCATTTCAGTATTATGTTCCATCAATGTTTTAATCTGAAAAAGATAGATTTATGTATCTAAATATAGTTTATTTCTTTAGTTATTTTTTTAAAAGTTGTTTTAGGTGTTCAGTTTTGAAGTTCTTGAGATTTTTGAAATGGTAAATAAAGATGTTCCTGATCTCCTATTATAGTATTTTTATAATTTAATTTCTTTTAGCCTTTTGACAAAACAAGTTTGATCTTTTGCTTAATTGGTTGTTACTGTAATAAAAAAAAATATTTTAAAAAGCCACAGTGGCAAAATTCGATGCTTTAAACTCCTATTTCTACAAATTAGGGGACATATAGTGAAGCCTGATGATTTATGTTGTCCATGTATATTTTCTCAATCAATTTAAGAAATAGATGTTTAGTTTAATCCCAGAGAGGAGTTGCAGTGATTCAGAGTCAAAGATTTTGTGTTCTGAGTCTGCAGTCATGTGTAGGGGTGAGATGAAAGGATAGCAATGGGGCCTGGGCATATTTACATGACCTGTTGAAGTCAGTACTTTATTAAAATTTGACATTCAAGCATGAAATGAACAGCTGATTGGACAGCAAAATAAACAGTTCTTACTGCCTCAAATCTGGGACATTCCCTCTTTGCACTCACATTCTGAAGAAATGGCTTATGTATTTCTAGGTGAACAAAAACAGGAATGATCTATTCCTGAGGTTTCACCTATGGCTTGTAAATATTCTTGTGGCTTAAGTGTCTCCTAACATACAGTAATGCAGCCAACTAAGACAATATTTCAACTCTTACCATCTGACAGCCATTGTAATTGTTGTCAAAGGTTGATGGGAATCAGAATTAGGGTGTTTGACTACAACTGTTATCTCTTGTCATCAAGATTAAGGGTTAAATTAAGGGACACCATTGTCCTTGAACAATATTGCTATGACATAATTCAGCTGAACAACTTATGACTAATTTTTTTCTTTCTGTATGACATCCATACATCTGTATTGCATGTTCTTAAAGAAATTCCCTCTGTTTTCTTTTCTGCACTGACATTGATAAAATAAATCCTGGAGTTGTTACTAATGATGGCTAAAAACATTAAAGTTGATCACCAGCACGACTGCTATCCAATGGCTGAAACAAATGAAATGTGTTTGAGATGTGTTTGATATGTGTGTGTGTGTATGTGTGTGTGTGTGTAAGCAGATCTACAGGTAGATGGTCGGGTGGATTTGGTTTTACAAATAGGTGAAAGAGAACTGAATATATCAAGCAGGGTATATATTCCTTTATTAGCTGGAAATACTACAGGAGTTACTCAAGGATTGAAAGTTTTATGCCAAAACACTTTCTAAACAAACATACACATATACATATATATACTTATATTTGTGTATCCACGTGCACACATATGGTGGACTCCCTTGTCAATTCCAACATCTGAGCAAGCATTGTTTAGTCAGGTCAACCTATAAGATGCTGGGCCTCACAGAGGAGATGACAATTGACTGAGATGTCTTGAGAAGACTTGTCCACTTCAGCGAAACTGTGCTGTGGAAATGCTGTGTGTTCCACCTCCATGTAGCAATAAAATTTCTCACACCTTAACCCAACAAATCAAATTACATCTCCTCCTCCTCCTCCTCCTCCTCTTCCTCCTCTTCATCCCTCTTTTCCAATCCTATCCTCACTGCCCTGCACACTCTATCATTGCTATCCTGTTGACCCCCACCTTCTCTATTTAGTCACTGCATTCTCCACCCCAACACTCTTTGCATCCATGTGAACTCCCTACTCATGCACCTTTGGCAATACTCTACCATCCCATTCATATTCTGATCCCCATACCTTCAGAGTATGCCCTGCCCTAACACTTTTCTTCCATCTCTGTCCCACTCTCTCTTGCATACTCACACTTTTGCTCTCCTCTCTTTCTCTCTCTCTCTCTCTTGCATTCTCTCTCTCTCTTGCATTCTCTCTCCCTCTTGCATTCCCTCTCTCTCTTGCATTCTCTCTCTCTCTCTCTCTTGCATTCTCTCTCTCTCTCTCTCTCTCTCTTGCATCTCTCTCTCTCTCTCTCTCTCTTGCTTCTCTCTCTCTTGCATTCTCTCTCTCTTGCATTCTCTCTCTCTTGCATTCTCTCTCTCTCTCTTGAATTCTCTCTCTCTCTCTCTTGCATTCTCTCTCTCTCTCTCTCTCTTGCACTCTCTCTCTCTCTCTTGCACTCTCTCTCTCTCTCTTGCACTCTCTCTCTTGCACTCTCTCTAGGTCTCTCTTGCACTCTCTCTCTCTCTTGCACTCTCTCTCTCTCTTGCACTCTCTCTCTCTCTCTTGCACTCTCTCTCTCTCTCTTGCACTCTCTCTCTCTCTTGCACTCTCTCTCTCTCTTGCACTCTCTCTCTCTCTCTCTTGCACTCTCTCTCTCTCTCTCTTGCACTCTCTCTCTGTAGAAGAGATTCCTCTACAGCCAGACACTTGCTTCTGTCCCTTCGTCACATTCTTCCCTCTCAAAGGATCTTTGTCTTGCAAGTTACTTGGTGACCCTGCCAGTGCTGGTGCCACATAATAAGCATCCAGTCCACATTGTATAGTGGTTGGCATTTGGAAGGGCATCCAACGGACCATGCCAAAACAGTGAAGCCCGGCCAGTCCCTGTCAAGCCATCCAACTCCTGCCATCATGGAAAATGGACATTAAATGACGATAATGATGATGATTATGATGATGATATATGTATGTATGTATGTATATATATATATATATATATATATATATATATATATATATCCATAAAGGTGAACTGGGCTAAAAGTGATACCATTATATCATCAAATATGACAGTAAATCTGAACTGCAGATTATAGTTGTAGGTGTGTGTGTGTGTGTGTGTGTCCGTGCGTGCGTGCGCCATTTCTGAGTGAACTGAAGAGAAAGGAAATAAAAGTGATGTTCTATGGTGTGTTTGACCTAAAGTGAATAATTGTGATGTATATATAACACTGCAACGTTTGTTTGAAGCTATCTTTTATGAATATGTGTTGACAGCATTTACATTTTTATCACCGTTTTTATAATTCTTTTCTCTTGTAAACTATATATATCAATCTATAAACTGTCTTACTATAATAATAATAATAATGATAATAATAATAATAATAGACAACAAAATAGAAGGTGAGGAACTGGAGTTAGGGGGCTTACAATGCAGAACGTTATGAGGAGAAAAAGGAAATGCCTTTATCCCATGCTGTGAAAGATTAGTACCTCATTTGATTGATATGCAGATTAAGACTTTTGGTTCCTTTAGCATTTTTACCATTTCTGATGCCAAAATCCCATTATTGCTATTAGCCTCATTTCTTTTAAACCTTTAAGACATAAAAAAATAAAACTATTAAAATTCAAATTCTTCTACATCTATCTCTGCTACTGAATTTATTTTACTTTTTAAACTCATATTTTCTTTTACTTTTTTTCCTTACTTGTTTCAGTCATAGAACTGTGATCATGCTGGGGCACTACCTTGAAAGTTTTAGTCGAACTAATAGACCCCAGTACATATTTTTCTTTTTAAGCCTTGTACTTATTCTATGGGTCTCTTTGCCAAACTGCTAAGTTACAAGAACATAAATGCACCAATACCGGTTGTCAAGCAGTGTTTGTGGGGACAAACATGGACATAAACACACACACAGACACACACACACAATGAGCTTCTTTCAGTTTCTGTCTACCCAATCCACTCACAAGGTTTTGGTCAGCCCAAGGCTGTTGTAGGAGACATCTTCCTCAGGTGCCATGCAGTGGAACTGAACCCAGTACCATGTGATTGGGAAGCAAGCTTCTTAACACATGGCCATAGTGTGGCACCTATAATTGCTACACAAACTACTTTTCTTACACCAGATTCCATTGTTGACAAAACTGGTTGAAGGACAAGATTCTTTCATTGGTAAATCTATGGTGCAGGTGTGCTAAGAGGTGTGTGTTAAGAAGCTTGCTTCCCAACCACATGGTTCTGGGTTCAGTCCCACTGCATGGAATCTTGGGCACATATCTTCTACTGTAGCCTTAGGTTGACCAAGGCCATGTGAGTGGACAGAAACTGAAAAAAGTCCATCGTGTGTGTGTGTGTACTGTATACTGGAAAGTCCCAAAGAATCATTACATTTTCTCCCTCAGTAACAGCCTCAGGCTGGTGCTTGTACTATTTGTCAGCAGTTTGGATTTTACAATGCCGACACATTATCCAATGTAGATATTGGTCAACTCTGTCATGTCTTGATTTGTACTCTACAGGTGCTAAAACCTTACATCCAGAGGACAGGTGGTCCACTGTTTTTATCCCATCGTTGCAGTATCAGCACTTTGGGTCCACACCAATTTTCATCATCACCATCATCATCATCACCATCATTATCATTGTTATCATCATCATCGTCATTATTATTATTATTATTATTATTATTATTGTTATTATTATTATTATTGTTATTGATATTATTATTGGTATTAAGTTTTATGAATGAAAAACCAAGTGAACTTGCATTAGGTTTGAACTCAAAACCTTGATATATTGAACCAGATCAAGTCCATTATATAAGAAGATATTCTACTTTCTCCAGTTAATGTCTCTGTAATTTCACTGTAACTTTGCAGCTGTTTAAGAGTCAATGTGTGTTTCCATTAATTCTGATTGCTTAACATCTTTAGTGTTCACTTTGAAATGAGAGGCCAGTTTCAAGTGGTCATTTGTTCTGGAATGAAACACTAATGGCTCTAGTTTCATCCTGACACTGATGTGATGACCTCTAACAGTTGCGAGTCATGTTATTTTCGAAGAAGATCTTATATGACACTATCACGAACATCAGAGCACATCAATGTACTTCAGTTATTGTCACATGCCTCTTCTTAATCAGATATTTTATCAGATTTAGCTGAAGTGTTTGTATCATTTTTCAACATCTTATTGATTAGAACGAACACTTTGATGTGTTCACTAACAAATTGATCGAGTTAATCTATATCTTACTTTCATTCTTAATCTCTTCATTACAAACCTTTCCTGTCTGACATCTTGTCTTCACTGTATAAACTTGTGTACAAGCTTCAAATACAGAGAGAATGGTGTCTATACAGAGCAGCTAATTGATAATATAATATCTTCATAAAATGAAGTGGGTCTCCACTGCACTCAACCACTTTAGTGATCTTACTGAAAGAACACTTCTGTGTTGGCTTTATCTTGCTCTGTGATTTCATGTCATCCATATTGCATATCCTTAACAACCCCTTAAGAGATTTTATTATCTTCGTATTTACACTTTTACAACAATTTATTTAATAGTGCAATAACAGTTTCTCTGTGAATGGTCTACAAAGGTTCATTTAACTTTCAGTTTTCTGAGCTGTCACTAAATTGTTATTGTAGCATTCTGGCATAAATATATTTTAAAGCTGTCTCTATCTCTCCATTTGTCTGTCTGTCTATTTATCTTTCTCTTGTTATGTATATGTGCGTGCGTGTGTGCATAATATATATGTGTATGTATGTACATAATCTGTCTCCCCATTATAGCTTATAAGGCTTATGCTCAGCTCCAATTTCATGGCATTAATCAGTTAAGAGAGAGATAACGTTCTTTTGGGTTTTACACCAGGCTATTGCGTGTAATATTCCCCAAAGATCTCGTACCTATTTTTGATAAGCAGATAAACTAAGGTATGTAGAACTAAATATTCAACTCAGATATATCTCTTCCTACCCCCCACCTCCGTCAGTGAAATACCTGCAGTAGATATGAACTCAATCAAGATCCATGAGTTGGCAGTCCCAATACCTTATCTAACTATTGCTATATCATTTATCAGTAAAGTGTCTGTCATCATTTGATAGCTTGTCTTTTTAATATCAATCTTCTAGATTCTATTTAACCATAGTAAAGGAAAAACCAGCCAGAAACCGACATTAACAGGCAAAACTAAAACAAACTAAAATCTCTAAAATAGAACAACAACAAACACTTCCAATCTTGACCTTATTTCTCAGTTTCTGTCTTTTAAGCTTTGATGAATGCATTTTATTGTATATACAACTGCATGGGAGGCTTCTTAGAAGTAGTTGATAATTTGTGTTACCTAGGTAACCTAATCAGCAATAGAATTGGGTGTTCCAAAGGTATGGTAAGCAGAGAAGGAAAGGTGGAGGTGGATGGGAAAAGGGAAGGGAGCTGTTAGCTCTGCTGGCAACAAAGATTCACTTTCAGAATGAAGGGTGGTTTCTTGGGTGTTTGCTGATGGTGTGTCGTATAGGGAGATAGTTAAAGATGGACAGTGAATGTGAAAGGTTGCATGAAGGCTGAGAAGATATGAGGCAACCAGTATGTTTCAATGCTGGATTACAAAGAGAAAAAAACAAGAAGAGAGTACATGGGTATGGAAGATGTCTGTTTTATAAGTGGTCCAAATGGAAGGAATTTGTAGAAGAAGAGATGGGAAGAAGAAGTGATGAAGGTTGATCTTGAGAGGTTGAATTTCTTGACGGTGTTCACACTGGACTGCAACAATCTCATGTCAACATTGGCTGAGATGCTGTGCTGAAGATGTTGCATCCAATGCATGCAGAAAATGATGATATGTTAAATATTGACAGGAATAGAAAGGATATGCTTAGATAAATATATATAGATCTCTCTCTCTCTCTCTCTTGCTTGTGCCTATTCTTGTGCCAAACTATTGTCTGAAGCCAATCATGTAGACACAACAAGCACAGTTTTAAGAGAAAGAGTTGTCCCTTGTCAATATCTTTCTCAAGGGAATTCGAGATGGACAGGAATTAAAATTTGTTCAAATAAAAATTGAAACCTGCCCCCCCCCCCAAAAAAAAACCAACCCCTTTAGCTTACTCTGTTCTTACTTGAGAAGGCTTGAAGAGTATTTTGGCATTTTGTTCAGTTCAGAGTCACCTTCAAACTTGGACTTTGATGCAGTTGGCCTCATTAGGATCATTAATCAATTTACACCCACGTACCCTCATCAATGCATAAATTAATGTTTGCTGTTGATAATTGTTGAGTCAGAAAATTCTTATACATGGAGAATTAATTATGAGGGAATAAAACAAACTGCATATTAAATTTTTTATTTTTATTTCTTACTGTTTGGCATAATTTTCTCAATTGGAAACAATAAACCAAAATAAAAATCCATGGACAACAATATTCTACCAGAGAATAACTTTACATGTTTTTAGCTGGTTTCTTTTTTCATTTTTTTTTCTATTGTCTCTGTTTTAGTTCTGTGGAATTCCGGAAATTGAATGATAAATATATTGATTGGTTTCTAATAAACAATTTTTATCCAATGATGGCATTTAGCAGTGATTGATGGCATTGTCAGAACTTGCATGAGATTTTTATCTGTGGTGCATCTACAAAGAATGTCTTCTACACTGGTTATTACTTGTGATAAATTTGTCAAATGGTTTGTGTAGAATATTAATGTTGAGAGAGAGAGGACAAGTAGGTGGGTGGGTGGGGAGACTCCTCATTTAATGTTACAAAATAATGAAGGGCCATATGACGGTTAGTAAAAGAGAATGGAGAATTAAAATATAATCTTCAGAGTGGCATTTTATTTAATGTGTTGTCACAAAAGAAAAATCACTTTCTGCCATTTTGTGACAATGCTTGGCATCAGAGGAAAAAATAAATTTAAAAAAGAAAAGTGATTAAAATTTTTGCTTTAACAAATCCACTTGTTTGAAATATATGAGAATGGTAAATAGCTGTTAAATTGACAAAGAATTACAATAACTCCACCATCTTTTTTTCTTTTTCTTCCTTTATGAAATGTTTCATAATTTAATTACCTTTTTGTTTTCTTCTCTTTTTCTTCTCCCCCTCTTCCTTCCCCATCTCTCTTTTTCATTCTCTGTCTCTTTCATCCTGTCTTTTTTGACATTTGTACCCTGGCACAGAAACCCTTCAACAAGCAGCTCCCAAGTTTTCTCAAATCAAATATATCAAAAAAGAAGTTTTCATTCATTTTTCATCATTAAATCATAGAAACCTTCTTCTATTGACTTCTTCACCATCATCACCATCATCATTGTCATGACTCTCTCTACCACCACTACCACCACCATAACCATTATCATTGTCATTGTCATCACTTCTACTAAATATTTCCAGTGTTGGTTTCTAGATCACCAATTATAAAATTTTTGTAGAACCTAGAATATAACCAGAGGATATTTGTTAATGAATATCAAATGGGTTTATTAGCAAAACACACAGGACTATAAAGAAACTGTCTGTGAGGAATATTTCTTTTTAAAGGTCTCAAATATCTGTGACAATAGTTGTTCTTTCAGTGACAAAGGTGCTTCTAGTTAACCAATGGCTGCAGGTAATTAATAATTTAGCAATAAGGCTGTTCAACGATCAGGTGAGAACAGTGACACGTTTTCTGTAGCATTTCTTTTCATTTCAGACAGCAAAATTATATTAAAGCTTTATTCAGCAAATTCCCTCCTCACTACCTTCTTGCCATTTATCATTATCAGTTCTGGTGGAAAAATTGTCTTGAAGCATTTGTTCCTACTTTTTATGTTTAGAGTAATAATATAGATTTAATCAAAAGATTAAATGTGGTACTTAAAATGTTTGAGGCACCAGAATTTGGTAGGATAAAAACCAAAAACAAAATCAAGAGATTTGGTGAATAAAATTTGAAGCTAAGCAACAAAAATTCAATAGGTTATAGCAGTACGTACGTTTCGTACAAGCTCCATTTATTCAGGTAGTGAGAACACCACAGAATGTACAATGAAAATGTACATTCTGTGGTGTTCTCACTACATGAATAAATGGAGCTTGTACGAAACGTACGTACTGCTATAACCTATTGCATTTTTGTTGCTTATCTTCAAATTTTATGTTTAGAGTTTAGCTACCATCAACAACTTGGCCTTTCATCTTCTCAAGGTTGGTAAAAATGAAATATCAGTTAAGTACAGGGGTCAATATTATTGATTTACCCCTCCCCTCAAAACTGCTGGCATTCTGTCTAAATTTATTATTATTATTATTATTATTATTATTATTATTATTATTATTATTATTATTATTATCAAAGGTGGTAAGCTGGCAGAATTGTTAGCAATGCTGGACAAAATGCTTAACAGCATTTCACCTGTTTTTATAGACTGAGTTCAAATACTGCCTTTCATCCTTTTGGGGGGTCAGTGAAATACGAATCAGTCAAGCACTGGGGTTGATGTTACCAACATAACCCATTGTAATAGAGCATGGAAGAAACCCAGTGTATTTCTCTACAGGCACAGCTGTGTGGTAAGAAGCTTGCTTCCCAACCACATGGTTCTGGGTTCAATCCCTCTGCATGGCATCATGGGCAAGTGTCTTCTACTTAAACTTCAGCCTGACTAAAACCTTGTGAGTGGATTTAGTAGATGGAAACTGAAAGACACCCATTATGTGTGTGTGTCTTTGTGTCTGTTTGTCTCCCCCCACCACCACCATTTGACAACCATCATTGATGCATTTATGCCCACCATAACTCACCAGTTTGGCAATAAAGACCAATAGAATTAGTACCAGGCTTTACAAAAAAACAAAAAATTCATTCAACATGGTGCTCCAGCATGGCCTCAGTCTAATAACTGAAACAAGTAAAAGACTACAGAGTCAACAAATAAGTAGTGACCTTTTGTAACTCAGGTCAACCGAATGTAACTCATAGATGGTGACCTTTTAGTTTACAAACAAAATTAGGTCAACTTTTATGAGAAATTCTAAAAGTTTTGGCTAAATTAAAATTTAATATTTGACGAGGGATTAGTTTTCACTTGAGTTTGTATGTGTGTTTCTGAACATAATGTGCATGGGTGTAGATTTTATCAGACAAAGTAGGCCCACAGCCTGGATATAGCATGGTATTCAATGGAGACACACACACACACACACACTCTTGTAAGTCTTCCTCTGCCCATAACCACCTGCTTTAATTACTGGTTGATCTCTTTTGTCTGTGTGTCACCATTTTTCTAGTCTTTTAATTTCAACTAACATTTGATATGTTTCATTTCCACATGTCTTTTCAGCTCATCTCTGCTCATTAGATTCAATTAACTCAGAACTACCAATTATCTCTATGCCATTCCCTTTATCATAGTCATCAAGCTATGTAACAGCTTTGATATCTCAAATTTGAGCTCTTTTAATTATTTAGTTATTTCATTGGTGAGGTTGTTGTTGTTGTTGTTGTTGGTGGTGGTGGTGGCAGTTGTTGGGGGTGGGGTGGCAGCGACAGTAGTGGTGGTAGTGATGATATTGATGGCAGTAGTAACGGTGTTGGTGGTGGCCAGCAGAATAATTGATTTTACTAAATTATGTCTAAACTATTTGAGGTTTATGTTTTACTTTTTGAGAAATGGTAAAAGAAGAATGAAAAAAAAAAGTGTAAAATATGGTTATTCTTCTTATTCTTTTGAATGCAAGAATTATCTCCATTAAATTATGACTAAAAATACATCTTATGTTACTTTTTTATGGAATTAAAATTTATTTTCCAATTTTTTTTCTTAGAATTTCTTGGATGTTTTCTAAAATGGTCATATTTCCAGTCTTCAACAATTTTGATTTTGTAGTTTAATGCTTTTCTTATTGTCATTTGTAATATCAAAAATTTAAAGGATACTGAGGCTATGTTGTTGTTTAACACCAGGTCAGTCTTGAGCCAGTAGACTCGTAATCAAAAGTATTCCAGCTATGGCCTTCACACCTTACTCCTGTGTACAAAGAACCTAGGACTATGATATCTAATATGACAACAGAGGGAAATTTGGCTATTGTTTTTAGCAACCACATAGAGTCCCTATTGTTGTTAACTGGAGCAGAGATATAGTGAAGTTTATTTAGCACCCTAGCCCTATGGCCATTGTTTCCCCACCAGAGGAAACTGTTCTCTCATAAACATATTCATTGTTTAGTGAAACTCCTGCTGTCTCATTTGAAAAGATGTTTAAAATAGGTAGTAATGTTGATATATATATATATATATATATATATATATACGAGGTCTGATCAATAACTCTAGAATTTATAACTCTAGAATTGTAAATCATCATCGTCAATATCACCGCCACTACCATCCCCACCATCATCACCACCACTGCCACCACCACCACCATCATCACCACCACTAACATCATCAAATCAACACACTGCCCACTTTCCCATGCTGGTCACTTTCAACCCAGTGTTATTCCAACTCTTACAATGATCTGATATCTCTTTCAGAAGACTCATCATTCTCAGATTCCTTCATACAACCCTTGGCCATTGTCTTGTTTGCTCTTCCCCTTCAGCAGACCCCTTCTACTTGCAGAGTTTGCATTTTTTTTTTTTGTTTTTCTCTATACACACATATAGTTTATATTGTTGAGCTATTCCACACTGTGGTATCTATTTACAGCTAGGAGGACTGAGCCAAGACGCCACTATGGTAGAAGCAGAATAGGCAGTGAGAGAGAGGGAGAGATGAAGGGAGTGAGAGAGAGAAAGCAGTTGTGTAGACGAGGTTACTACTAGTAACATAATTATGAAAGAATTATTTTAAAACTGATTGTTATCTTAGAAATAGATAAAACTGATTTTCAATATAATTACAATTCATCCATAGTATGTTAATGTTGTAGTGTAACTAATTTATTTATAAACTGACATAAATTATGTTAATGTTCTGTGTAGCAAATTCATAAAAAGAAAGAAAATACGAAATCATTTACGTTTGTTCTATTTCTATCATGGGCCAATGAATTTCTAGAATGAGGATCTTCTTTAAATAATTTGATTATGGTCAAAATTGATATCCCACATTCTCATCTCAGGAGGGATGCTGCTTTAATAAAATAGGTACCAGTAATAAACTGAAGTTGATTTCTTTCATCTGCTCCTATTGCTGTAAGCATTGGTCGACATTTATTCCACTGGCATTATTATTATCATTATTATTATTATTATTATTATTATTATTAATATTATTATTATTACTATTATTATTATTATTATTATTATTGAGCGAAGAAATATATGTTTACAAAGACTATAATACTTGGGTGTTGCAGTTGTGTTATATAAATGAAATTCTAGCAACTATTTTCACTAAAGCATACAGACATACCATGCAAAGCTGGTGTCATTTCAGAAAAAGGATCTCTATTCACTGCTTGTTAAATGTTTTGATTGTAATTGAGTGTTTATAAATGTGTCTTGAAATGAAAACCAATTGGCTGAGTTTGCTGAGAGTATTATATCATTAAGGACTATAAAAGTGAAAATAAAGATGATAAATTGTTTATTTCTCTTTTTGGAATGTTAAGTTGACATCTGGGAATACAAGTTATGTTATGGTAAAAATTCTTTGTGAAGAGATGTTTGTATTTTAGTGAACCCTAAAACTCTGTGTTCAGCTCTTTATTTACTGTTAAGGCTGTGATCTCTACTCTGAGTTTACTTTAATCTTGCAGACTGTGTTGTCTTTTAATTTATTTAGAAATTGCCTTCAGTTTCGCCTGAAGTTTCATACACTACTTGCTGGCTAAAAATAAAAACCTTTCTTTGTTTTATAGTCTTTACTATTTAATTTGACACAATGCAGATAGAATCAGAATACCCCCTCCCCCATCTCCTCCATCACATCCCCTCCACCTCATCCCTCTCCCCTTTTCCAATACCACCATTACAACACATCCCCCTCCATCCCACGCCCTCATGACTAATTAAAATCTACTTGCAACCAAATATAATTAATTGACCTGCAACTAACCATAATCCAGTTACAACTAGTTTCAAATAACATCTTGTACTTACAACCAATTAACTATGTCCTCCTCCTCCTCCTCTACCACTTACACCCCACCCCTTCTATACAATAGCCTCTGCTCCTCTGTTCTGTATTTAAAAGACAGTTACATCACCAAATAGGGTCGTATTCTTTGATATACTTGTCCATCTTTACTGCATCACCCTTACAAATCTTTCTGGAAGCTTTCACTTCCTACTTTAAACTTTAACCATTCTACCTTCAATAGTTGTTGTTGTCACCAGTCAGCTGTCACTGAGCAGACCTATAATGAAAAGCATTCTAGCCATGACTATCCTGTCCTATTCTTGGCTATTATGCATCTAGTATTCCATTATCAGGTGTGTCCCTTTTTAAAAGGTGTTAGGCTTTGATTAAACTGAGATTTGGTTGTTGTTTCTTGCAGTTATTACCTATATTTCCCAGATTAAAGACAACTTCATCTGACATAATTCTCTTACATTTGCTGTATTTAACAAGAAATTAAATCTCTTTTTGGTATTCTTTTATTCATGAAGTCCTAAGTGAGTTTTTTTGTTTGTTAAAGTATGAAGTTGTTGTAAATAGAAAGTTTCAACAGTTCCAACCAAATAAACGAAATGCCTTAAATTTGCTTAATTCAACCAGGATTCAGTGACACTTTACTACACTGTTTGATATATTTTGCTTTCTTTACACAGGTTGTCTTTGACACTTGTTCTTGTAAAGATGTTTCTCAATAGTGTGAACCATTTCCATATCAAAAAGTTCTGGTGTTGTTAATATCTACAGATTATCTAACATCAGTTTGCTGCCTTCTGGTTTATACATCTCCACACCTCATTATTTCAGATCCTACAAATAGGTTCTCTTCACAAAGAAAACCTGTAGACTGTTGGGTCAAAAAACATAAAATACAGCTACAAATCATGAATGTCTGCTCTATAAATAATCTACTTTTATAACTTCTTTCCTATTATTGACTGTCTGAGAGAGCTTTTATTCCAATTACATTGATGTTGGGTGTGATTATTACAGTTTAAATAATTGTCTAATGTTCTCTTGTATACTAAACGGAGGAAAAAAACAAACAAACAAACAAACCATACTGAAGGTAGTTCTAAAGTGAAGTAGTGTTGCATAAGTGTGATTATATTATGATAAATCCGAACATAATATCGAGAACAAGATGGGAGTGGTGAAAATAGGTTTGTCCAGTGTAACATGTTTGAAATGGATCTAGTATAGCACCGAAAACAACAACAGAGTGGCAGAAGTGGCGGCAGTGGCAGCATTTATGGTGGTGGTGGTGTATTAACAGTAAAAGAAATACAAAGATGCTGACTTGAGCTAGATCAATATTCCTAATTAGGAGAAATCATTTATAAAATAATGTAGGATTTTGATAATTCAAGACAAAGTAATTGGTTTTTAGCTATTGTTTTGTAACCCATTTTAAAAATCTATGTTTAATCTGCAGAAATATCTTTCTGGGAGGAAGATATTACTTTACACTTTCTATCAATTTGATTGCAGATGGTTGTGTAGTCTTGAAATGTGTTTTTTTAAGTACAAGGTTCAAGTTTGATCCTACTTCACACCATCTTGGCCAAGTATGTTCCATCACAATTTCAGGACAACCAAAGTCTTATGAGACAGAAACTGTGTGGAAGCCTATCAATTGGATAATTTGATGATGATGATGTGGTGGACGTCATTCATTATCCAGTTAAACATTGCCATCTGATCATTGGCTACCTTTAGTTGGGGGTACACCTTGTTGCATTCAGGTCAGATCTCTGGCCTCATGATAAATTCCTGCTTTCCTCCCTGCCCCTATTTTAGGGGCCCTAATAAAAGACCCAACTGAGTGACCTTTCCTCCTTTGGCCAAACCAAAAGACAAAACAAGTCAGTAAAATAAAAAAATATGTATTTGTCATAATTTGTTTCCCAACATATTTGATGATAGGGGAGCTACAAAAGGGGTTTTCATGTGGTACCCCTAGGATGACAATCTCCTTTCTTCACCAAGTGGCACTCAAAATGGAGAGAAAGTTAAACTCGGCTCAGCTAACAAATGAAATACAATCTTTACTGATTACTATTTATGTCTACATGGAACAATCCATTATAGTGATGAGCTATAGCACATGTTACATGTTTTTTTTCACTTGGTGGAACAGTTCATTACAGTGTCATAGTCCTAAGGTGGTGGTCATCCAGTCAAAACACAAGCTGTATTGATTCCATTAGTTGCAGCCTTATTTATTCATTGAACAAGCTGTTGGCAGGCCATAATACAACAAGACTGGCTTTTATTTAATTATGTTTCATTTAAAAAACAAATATTTTCTAAAGAGAAGAAATTATATTGTTCGTTTAGTAAACAGGTGAATCAGGTTATTACAACCAAGTATTTATAATACTTAATGTGACAATGATTTTAATTAATGAAGACTAACTGTTATTTGTCTCTCAGTCATCTTCAGCTCAACCTCAAAAACACCTTCAGGTTCCCTGTACAAGACTCAAATGTGACTAGCAATGAATAGCTGCTACAGTCTTATTGTCATGAAGTCCTTTACCAACACACTCCAACCTCTTCCTGTATGCTGCGTCTTCTCACTCTCATCTTTCTATAGTTACTACAGTGGTCTCTGCTCTTCACAGTTAACTAATCTTGTGCCACCTCCACTTAAATACTTTAGACTCCTCACTAATATTGTATCCCGCTTCTCAAGTCTTTCATCACTTGTTTCTCTCAAACATGTGTGTGTGTGTGTGTGTATGTGTGTGCGTGCGTGTGTGCGTGCGTGTGTGCGTGTGTGTCTGTGTGTGTGTGTGTGTGTGTGTGTGTACAGTTGACACTCCCTTTCAAATGTAGACCAGATACTGTTTGATCAATGTTTGCATGTTAGTAAAATAAATATCTTTAAGATAGATAAAATTTCCGTCACCTTATCTTCCTATCATTTTAGCCATTTGAGTATTATCAATCTCTCTCAGTTGATTCTCTCTATAAAAACAAATATAACCTTTCATTTCAACACCCCAACTTATCATTATCTAATATCTGTCTGCCATAACAATCAATAGCCACAATTATTATCCTCTCTCTTGGCAAATCTTAATATTTCTTTCATACATTTTTCTGTCCCTTTTTATCTATTCAGACACTTTTCTCTCTATTTCTGGTCATTTTTACACACCAGCTCTCCTTTCTTTCCCTTATTTTCTTATCAGTTTAATCTTTTGTGTTTACATTAATGCAAAGAACATATCTTACTGTTTCTCTCAGCCTCTCTCCCCACCCCCACACACTGTGACCTGTCTGTAATCAATAATAATGATAAATATGCACTTTGATTGATTGTATAATACTTTCCCTTACTCGTTTTGTCAATATCAACTTTGCCATTTGTCTTCTTAATAATAATTTAATAATAAGGCATCTAAGGTGATGATATATAATGTGTGTGTGTGTGTGTGTGTGTGTGTGTAACTGAAACCTTTCACTGTCCCTAATTAAGTCAAAACTCACACTGTCTCTAAAAGATGACCAATGGATTAACTAACCTGTTAGTTCAGCCACCTACATTAAACATATGAAAAAGAAAGTATAAAACAGAGGGAGGGCGAGGGAGAATTGTTCACTGGCTGGCACTTTTGTTAATCTGGGAACTGATACATGGTCATTGAACTTGCTAAAAATAACAGTCAAAATTCTTACAAATGACATCCTTATGCGATATTGAACAATATTGTCCTTGACATTCAAATGACAGGATTGTTATGAATAGAATGTTGTTTATTATAATTTTGTTCAAGTACAACTGATTTGGAAATACACAACAAAGTTTACTTTGAGCCAATTCCCCACCCCACTTCCACACATTACTAGATCTAGCAGCCACAGTTGTCTTAAATTACACCCTATCATCTTAAATTAGAGAAGGACATAATGGAAATTATAGTCTCATATACACAGACAGGCAAGATAATACATACATACATACATACACGCACACATACATATACATGCATGCATGCATACATATAAAATCATCATCATCATCATCATTATTTAACCTCTACTTTGCATGCCAGCATGGGTTGGACAGTTTGACATGGTGCTGGCTAGAAGGGAGCTGTGTGTGGTGGCATGGTTGTTATGATTGGATGCCCTTCTTAACAGGGTGTGCTGGGTGCTTTTTACCATCATGGGTGTGTTTACACAGCACTGGCACAGGTGCTTTTTAAGTGGCACCCACACCTGAAAGGACAAGCCTGTATGTGTGGAAGATGTAATATATCCTCATGCGTCCCCCATTTTTTGTAGAATGTTTGAGTGTAGTTCGACTGCTATTTCTAGCAAGTTGTAAAGTCTTTCATTGATTTGTAGCCATCTTTGTGTATGATATAATCATACCCTTTATAGCTACTCCAATATATATTATAGATACACCTCTTATAGCTGATTCTGTATATGACATACAAAGGTAAAGATTAAGAATATATGTATGTTGTATGTCATAGCGCTGTTCACTGTACATCATAGAGACACCCTTAATAGCTACCCTTATATATCTCATACACTTACCCTTAATAAGAGAAACAAATTAAAAAGCCATCAGTTACTGACAGTTGTCTATTTAAAATAGTTGCTACAAGCACCTCATGTATTTATTGGAAACAAAGTGCAACTTCAGAAATAAGACCCATTGTCCGTTATTAGGGAATTGTTGTACCCGTAACGTAGTGTGCAGATGCATTATAAGAACAATATCCGAGAATTATATTTACATAGGATGTAGTATTAATGTGAAACAGAGAATATATAACCATATAGTCTTCTTTTAGACTAAGACATAAGGCAAATAGTACGACATTAAAAGATAATGGTATTAATTTTAGCCTTAAATGGGAAATTTCTGCTTTTGGCAAACTCATATTTGGGGAAATTTCTGCTTT
>NC_142945.1:296918-349418 GCF_046866305.1 Octopus bimaculoides
CAGACCAACACTGGTTGTTAAGGGATGATGGTGGAGTTGGGTCAAGCACACACACACACACACACACACACACACACACACATTTGCATATATATAATGATAGGCTTCTTTCAGTTTTCATCTACCAGATCCACTCCTGGAGCTTATATTTGAAGACATTGCTCAAGGTGCCACACAGTAGGACTGAACCTGGAACCATATGGTTGGGAAGCAAGCCTCTTCCCACACAGTCACATCTGCTAATGATAATAATAAGTCATGTGTTGAGAGGAATTCTTTGGGGTTTGAATAATTCACCTCTGGAAACATGTGTGTTTCGTTCAATATCCTTAAACAACCTTTATTCAAGGGCCATTTGAATGGGATGGGCTACTTGGCCTGAAGAAAATTCTAGCTGGGCCCCACTGTTTATCTTGATATGAGATCACCATGTTGTGCACATAATGGTTGTGATGCATGTGCCTGGTGTACCCTTATCAGATGGGTAGAGATGATCGGTATATTGAGCTTACCCCAGTGTCACTTTGATGGCATGCACTGCTCTCTCAATAATGATAGTAATGATGGTAGTAATAATAATTTCTAACATTGGCACAAAACTCCACATTGTTAGGAAAATAATGGATTGAGGGTAAGAAAAAAATGCGAAAATAAACTGAGAACATTCTGTGGTATTTACTTTGCTAATATCAGAAATAGGAGGGAATAGACAGCTTTTTGAATTGAGCCTGTTTTTTTTTTTTGTAGTCGCTCCAGTTTGTGATGACATTGGTAGAGACCATAGCATTTTGGGAGTAGAACATTTGTTGGAATTTAATGAAATGTGATTGAGGAAATGTTTGGCTATTCAAGCATAAAATTAGCACCTTCTTTCTTGAATCAGCAACTTACCGAAGAAAGTAGCTGCAAGAGATGAGTCATTAATACTTGATAATAAGATCAATAATGTGTCTCAGAGTGAGGATTTCTCTCCTTATTATCTATGTTGCTGCTGTTTACCTCAAATCCATTCACAGATATTCACACGATCACTACTCTTCGCTTATTAAGAATTTTATAAACACAAGTTCCTTTCTGTTTCAACAATCATTCTGCTGTTTTTAAAATATGACCAATATTAAAATGAGAATTTATTACTTTCCATGTGTGTGTGTGTATTTTTTTTTGGGGGGGGGGGTGTCATTTCGATTCTGTTTGATTTTGGTAAATTTAGGCAATACTTCACATGGATTTCAAGAACATTGATTTCTTCCTGTTTCTATGACTTCCCAACTCATAAAATGGTAATTCATTCTTGAGAATATAAGAAGAAAGTAGATTTCAATCTCTTGGGGCTGTAACACTACATCCTGAAACTGAGGTGACTTTGGTGGCATAAAGTCTGGGAGATATATTTGAGTCAGGTCTCTTTGGCCTTTTCTGAATTGCCTCAAATACTTGCAAATCTGCATGCCATATGTGGCACACCACTGTACTGAGGCACACCACTGTACTGAGGTACACAACTATTTTGTGACATAATGGTAGGAAATGTCTCAGCTTATGAACATTTTTTTAATTTTAATTTTTTTTTTTTTGTAAAGGTTTTTCTCATTTTAAACATTTTTTTATCTCTTTAATGTCATTCTTTTATCTGCCATTACAGTCCATATCTCTTCTGTGTTTTAAAATTCTTCACATTAGCAATATCTACCTTTTCATGAAAGAAATTGATTTTAATGCAGATTTCTTATATTTTGGCATGACATAATATTTCAAATGCTCTCTCATTATCTTCATTGTTTCTAATTATTAAAATCTGATCCAAACAGTAAAATATCAGGTTATCTTCTGGCTTTTAAACAAACTATTCTCATACTTGTTATTATTGATCACAAAATCTAAATATTTTACAATTTTTTTCCTATTTTACAATTTGTGACAGATATAGAAACATATACTTGATATAATTCTCTATTATTATCAAATTTTTGAGATGTTCATCCTTTGTGTAAAATATATTTTTATTGTAGTTTTATAAAATCAATTCAACCGATTATTAAATATTCACAACTGAATTCACTCTAATAATATTTCAAACCATTTCATTGTTGGAATTGCTAAACTATGAGGAAATTAATGATAATTTGTTTGTAAATAGTTTAATAATGTTAATGTTGCCATGACAAGACTTTATTTCTGAGGTTTCATACAGGGACAGGGACCTCTGTCACATTAGTTAGGTCAGTGTGTTACTCTCTTCAATCTCAACTGGTACTTAATTTATTGGCCCTGAAAGTATGAAAGGTAGAGTCGACCATGACAGAATTTGACCACAGAACATAACGACAAGTGAAATACCTCCTAAGCATTTTGTCCAGTGTGCAAACAATTCTGCCAGCTCACCGCTTTAATAATAATAATAACAAATTATGATAATACTTTCTTTATTAGCCACAAGGACAGAAAAACAGAAAATAAATAGGGATAGTTGTAATCGACTATCCCCTCCCCCAAATTTCAGGTCTTGTGCCTATAATAGAAAGGATTATTATTATTATTATTATTATTATTATTATTATTGATTTGTGTGTGTATTCTAAACAACTTGAAATGTTCAGATATAAACAGTGAAACACAAGAAAGAACCCATTTTTACTTTCTTTTCACTGAACTCTTTCAATTTCCAACTTGAGTTTTGTGTAAAATGAGTTTCTGTCATTGAAGCTAAGGTTAATCAACAATGATTTACAAATATAGTACATCCACCGCCACTCTTATATGTATATATATATATATATATATATATATATAGAAAGAGTGAGAGAGAGAGAGAGAGACAGAGAGAGAGAGAGAGACAGAGAGAGAGAGAGAGACAGAGAGAGAGAGAGAGACAGAGTGAGAGAGAGAGAGAGAGACAGAGTGAGAGAGAGAGAGAGAGACAGAGTGAGAGAGAGAGAGATGTGTTTGTGTGTGTGTGTGTGTGCGTATAGACAGATAGATGTATATTTATCAGTTATTTGACTCATTTATTAAAACATATATTTTTGTTTCATTAAGTTCAAACACCATAATTTGTATTATTCTCCTACCTTGTTAGTTCCCATATAATTTATCAAAATATACAATATTTTCATCATTTATTCCCTCTTAATATCAAACACACACACTCACACACACAACACACACACACACACATACACAAGACACACACACATACATGCGCACACCAAATATTGTGCAAGTTATTTTCGGAATGGTCTCTTTTGATTGCAACTCTGTTAGAATCGTGCTGACATGAATCATCCACCTCAGAGAAGGAAATTACCAACAGACGTGCATTAGTAACCCATTGACAGACACTGAACCTTAATATTATCAACATAAAACTGTTTATTGATTTAGCTTTCATAATCAGCCAAAACTAGTAACACTTTAAAATTGCTCACAATGTTCGTGGTTTGGTGTGTTTTTCTTTTTAGCTTTTGTTTGTTTTCACATTTATTTGTGTGCATGCATACACAATGATACATAACTGCTGAGGTGCATGTGTGCATTGTATATAATGTAGACACACACACTCAAACATGTAAGCATGTATTCATGTACATTTGTGCATGTGTGTGTGTGTGTGTGTATAAGAAAAATATGCTGCGTCCATACATATAGATGCTTGCAAGGATGTGCCCAGCTATATATTTATGCATACAGACACATGTACATGTTAATACCCCCCCCCCACACACACATTGCGTGTGTAGGAGATAACTGTAAATGAGTAACTTATTCTTGGTTTCTTAAATATACATCTGCATCGCACACATATTTTCTCTCTCTCTCTCTCTCTCTCACACACACATCATTTGGAACATTTATCCTTTACCAAACTGCTTAGTTCCTTAGAACCTGGTTTTATTTTCCATTTACATAGAATTAAATGCTGAACTAAATTCCCCTCTTGACATGAATGCTGCAATCAAATATTTCCAATTAGAAGGTGAATGCTTGTTTGTGTGATCGTTTTGAAAATTTGTAGTCTTTGACTTTTAAAAGATATTATTTTTTAGTGATAATAATAATGTTACTCACTACAACATTATCCCTGTTTTACTATTAACCAAGGTAAAACTGCTGAAGTATGATACTGTTTGTTATGAGTTCAAATCTGACTATGACCTGACCAGACATCATGTTGTGTTCTTGGCCAAAACAGATAGATTAAATGACCAGTGTTTTCTGAGCTGATAAACAGGTTCAATTCCTGGCTGATTCATAGGCAATGTGGCTGCAGACATTGTGTTGAAGAGAGTTTATGAGTGAAATTTAATGAATGGAAACTGTGTGGAAGCCCAATTGTGTCTCTGTTCTTGTTCTTGGATCATGAACTTGGTGTGTTGTCCTGTGTAGCTCCACACTCTGATTGTAGGATCCTTTAGCAGAAATCAGGCTAGTTTGCTAGATAATATCTACTTTTACCAGTTTAAGGGACCTTAGAAAGTGTTATGGGCTCTGCACTTCGTCCTTTGAAGAGAGAGCAAACAGTATTTATGAGCAGAGATGATTAATTTTGACAATGACAAAACACCAATGTATATCTGGCCTTTGTGAGAAGATGAAAGAAGGAGAAAATATTTGTCTTTTGAAATTAAACGACTGGATATTGTAAGTGTCAAGATGTGACAGAGTATGTAACACAAGAAGACAGGATGTGTGACAGTGACGATATAACAGAAAAAAAAGGATGCAACAAACAAGTTTAGGTAAAGGAAATTAGAGTCTACACATTCAGTGAAGCAGAGGCCATAAGAAGTAATAAAAAGAACAGCCCAAGGGAGGATAACAGAGGAGGGTTTGTCTTTCTAAACATCTTGATATTTTTAGGTAAAGTTTAGATGTCACATGTATGTAGTGGAGTATTCAAGACTGTTAACTCTCAGCAAAGCACTTGTTAATAATACAGTGCTCCTACTACTTGCACTAGTGACCTTATTCTTTTGTACCGTTAAATAGCATGGCAGATAGAATTGAGACTTGCACATCATCATCACCACTAAAATGATGATGATGATAATATTCTGATTTGAATATAGCCTAAATCTATTGCGAGGAGGACTATGTTTATTTAGAACTCAATAGAAATTAATGAAAGGCTGAACAACAATTAAACCAATTTGAAGAGGCAAATGAAAATTCCAGTCTGCTGTTTCTCCTAAATGAATAATATACACACACTTCTCTGTATTTTGGGACATTTATATATCTAACTACTTGATTCTCTATTCAAGTCCTTTAAAAACATTTTAAAACAAGGATTCTAATTGAATTTGCTGCTGTTTTTAACCCCGAAACCATTGAAAAGAAGGACATATTTATCAAGACAAAGCAAAATGTATAAGTTTAACCTGACTGCTGTTTAGAATTTTAAATTTGCTTGGTCATTTATTTTTACTGTGGAAAAAATCCAAATAAAAATGCAGTAATCTGTCTGTCTGCCTTTCTACAATAATACAGCATGTGGATATATGTAAATATGTTTGTGTGTGTGTGTGTGTGTGTGTGTGTGTGCGAGCATTACATGTAATAGTCTATTTCTCAAAATGTGCCTATCATTTGAATGAGTAATGTTAGTGTGTATGTTTATACACACACACACACACATGCGTGTGTGTCTATAAGTCTGGTTGAACAAACACAAAAATTAGAACTTAGTGCAGGAGTCTATATGTTTTCATTATTTTAATTTGGCCGTCACTTTTGTAACTTTCTGCTAATCAAAAGGTAAACTAGTACACAATGACACACACACACACACACACCAAGTCTACCCTTTTCTCTACCTTCCTTACTTATCGTCTCTCACCAATTGTTCTTCCTTATATTCACCTTCTCACCCATTCCCTCCCCCTCATATGCATTCATACAACCCCTACCCACTCACAGTTCCTTTTCCTGTCTCCTCTCACTTCTACTCTCCTCCATTTCGTAAGCGTACACCCTGACACCTCATCACTATTTTTATCTCTTTCTAGTTCCACTCCAGTTATTCCCACCCTCTCTTCAATAACATGAGTGGCCAAGTGGCCCCTCTACAGCAAAGTACCTCTTCTGAACCCTTCTCTCATTTGAATCCCTCATCACCTTGCATTAAAATCTCCCCCTCTGTCTACTGTAGTCCCACTCACTGGAAGTGGATTCTCATCTTGCAAGCTGCATGGTGACCTCACCTGTGCTGGTGCCATGAAGAAAACCACCCAAATGCACACTCTCTCTCACTCTCTCTACCCACTGATGAAATTACTCACCCTTTTCCTCCCTTCTGATCCACTCTCTATAGTCTCCTTTGTATTCACCTTTTTGTACCTTTGCAGTATGCTCAGGCACCCTGTCACCACTGCCTTTTCTCCTTTCCTCCTACTCTCCTCAACTGCACTCAATCTTGCTCTTTATATCACTATATCTTACTGGTGCATGATTGTTTATATCATTGTAGTGCTGGATATCTTCATATAGAGCTTAATAAAATATAACGTAGAGCTAAATATATAACAATACTAGAAATAACAGAAATCTATACATATATACATACAGATGTGTGTGTGTGCACGTGCTTGTGTGTATATACATACATACATATTTATATATATATGCACATAGATATATATATGCACACACATGTGTATATGTCATGGAAGTCATCACTGGGTTTAAGTTTTATGTATTTTATTTTAGATCTTTTTCATATTAGTTTTTTTTTCTTTTTTATAGTTAGTTTGGAACAATAAAGTTCCTAAATTTATATTCAGTGTTTCCAGACATTCACAATTTCATTTTCAAGAACTGAATATATTTTAGTGTTTGTGTTGTTTGTTATATACACTGGTTGAATTCAAAGGTCTGGAAATATTGAATATAAATTTAGGAATTCTATCTTCAAAACTAACTGTAAAAAAAGAAAATAGAATATCTAACAAAAAAATCTAAAATATAAAACTGAAAGTTGAGCACAGTTGTATATTTAATGAAACCTGGTTGAAAGGGAAACTGGTTACTCATATGTATGAGTGTGTCTGTGTGTGCATGTGTATATCTTTGTTTGTGTATATATATATATATATATATATATATATATACATATGTGTGTGTGTGTATATATATGCATGTGTAAGTATTTTTATGTACACATACATATTGTGTATGTGTGAAACATATATATATATATATACATATATATGTGTGTGTGTGTGAAATATATATATATATACATATATGTGTGTGTGTGTATATAAATATATTGATATGTGTGTTTGATAAAACAAAATCCAAAGACAGTGTGGTTAGCATGTGTTGGCATGAGGAGTAGTATTTAGTAGAATTGACCAATAGAATACAAGGACCTTGCTGTGGGCTGCGGAAAAAGCAACATTTCACACAAAATCATTCTTCAGGAAATTTATTTCACTCTCATCAACTTTTCTCTGAAGAAAGATTGTATCCAAAATGTTAGATCTTTTTTACTTCCTGTCATTAGTTTATTGTACCCTTTTTGTTGAATATACCACACACACACACACAAACACACACGTCCATGTGTGTATGTTGGTAAGGTGTGATTTGAGGGAGACCTGTCTGCTGTTTCATGCAGATCAACTTAACATGAGGTAAAGTTAGTATAGAAATACTAATAGCTTCCCTAATTTCCCCTGCAAGAGCTAGGTCATTAGATGTAGGAATTGAGTCATCGGATGGAGGAAGTAGGTCAAAGCTATAACAATTAGGTCATCAGATATGAAAACTAGTTTAATAAAAAGGTGGGGCTGAAAATGGAATCTTGCTGGACACTTACTGGAATACTAAATTCATTGCTCATTGCATCTTAGAATACAGCTTTCCCTGCTATCACAAGTCATTCATCTGTTTCTACTATCCTTATTATATTATATTATATATATATATATATATACTTGGAGATGGATATATATATATATATATATATATATATATATATATATATATATATATATACTTGGAAATGGATATATATATATATATATATATATATATATATATATATATATATATATATATATATATACTTGGAAATGGATATATATATATATATATATATATATATATATATATATATATATATATATACATATATATATATGTGGAGTGATGTTTCTCTATGTGTGTGTGTGTGTTTTGTATTCACACACACACACACACACACACACACACACACAAACAGTTATGTATCAGTAATGATGATAAAAGTAAATTTTGTTTGCATAAAAAATTGAACTACTTTTCAGGGAAATTGGCTGTGGAGTTAGAAATGTGTGAATTAATTTATCATGAATATTGAATGTGAAAAGGAAAAATTTTGTATTTGGCAAATAAATGTAATATTTATGGACAGAAATATAAAAAGTTGAGGTTAAACTTGTTTGAAAAAAGTATTGATAACTATTAATGATGTACAGATGTATATATGTGTGTATGTATATATGTGTATACATATGTGTGTGTGTCTGTTTATATCATCATCATCATCATCGATGTTTAGCATCTGCCTTCCATGCTAGCATGGGTGGGATAGTTTCACAAGAGCCAGCCAGGCTGAAGCTTGCACCAGACTTCTGTGACTATTTTGGTAGGAGTTTTACAGCTGGATGCCCTTCCTGATTTAAAATTTTTGTCTAATATTTTATAGATTTTATGGATTACAAATTTTCTCTTGGAGTTTTTAGATTTTTAAACTAGTATTTTGTATAGTATATAGTATGGTATATATATATATATATATATATATATATATCATGCGGGTGACACGTAAAAGCACCCACTACACCCTCTGAGTGGTTGGCATTAGGAAGGGCATCCAGCTGTAGAAACTCTGCCAAATTAGATTGGAGCCTGGTGTTGCCATCCAGTTTCACTAGTCCTCAATCAAATCGTCCAACCCATGCTAGCATGGAAAGCGGACGTTAAACGATGATGATGATGATGATGATGTATATATATATATACTTAATAAATGTGTACAATAACACACACTGATATGTACATTTAATAAATTTCCTATATTTATTTTCTACATTAGCGTTGTTTGCGAATTGTTTTTCGAAGTTCTTATTTTCTGTTAAAGTGTAAGACTATAAATTAGAAGTATATTATTACCATTATGCAAATTCAGCACCTTTCTGAAAACTGTTTTTACAAATAATATCAAGCCAAAATCACAGACTGTCTTTACCGTTTATTAAACTGGAATCCTGTTTCTGACCAAACTTGTCTTTTAACCCATTTGACACATCACAGACCACACTTTGATCTATAAATTCCTCTACAGATTCATAAACTTCATTGATTATTGTTTTGATTTTCTGACTGCCATTGGAAAAATTAGTAAACAAATTTCTTCAAGAAATAATTCTTTTTTTTTTATATCCTTAGAATATTCCAAGATTTTCACCAGAGGAATAATGCCACTTCTACCTAAGAATAATTTCCAAGTGTAAATAATTATGTTTTGTTCTTGTCAAAGACACATTACATTGTTTCTATATTCTATAGCAGTTCCGTTCTTTCTTTGCAATGAGATTCTTGACTCTGAGAAAGTATTATTTTGTGTCGACTTTTGCCTCTTCTTTGATAGTTTAGTAATAAGATAAAATAATATAAAAAAATATGAAAATAATATGATCACGTCCATTTCCTGTTTGTTGTTTGTTTTGTTTTTTATGCTTATATGCAATTTCATGTCTGGTATTGTTTTGTTATTGTATGATATTGTTAAAATTAACACACACACACACACACACACACACACACACATACACACATACACACACACACACATACATACACACATACACATCATGATTAATAATATCAAGTGGAGAAGTGAACAGTATTGACGACATTGGTCAACTTGCAATGAACTTGAATCATAATTAAGTCTCAATAATTGGTTAAAGATAATTCACTTGTTTGCATGAACATCACATAATCTCATTCCCTGTGTGTTTTACATATTAACAATAAAACAATATCTAGTTTAATGCCATACTTTTCTGGGTGATCTGTATTGTGTAAAATAATTGCTTTGAAAATTTTGAATAATCTGGACAAACCATTCCAGGTGCTTTCTGTTATTTTACTTGATGGTTGTCATATAACTCCATGTATGATCACAAAGTTCCAGCTTTGACCACCATTGAGCCATAATGTATCTCGGTGTACCTTGTCAGATATGTTCTTCAGTGTGATAGTATGGCATGAAGGAGATTTGGGTGCTATTTCTAGCAGATCAAGTAACTATGAAGCTGTATCTTTTCTGATATTGGAGTTGATAGTATCAAGAATGTGTCCCCTTACTTTACCTATTTCACTTTTGGAAGGCTTCATAAGCCAACACGTGCACATACACAACATCTTCATAGTTGCAAATATATATATATATATTTACTTGAAATGATGAAAATGTTGTTGTTGTTGTTGTTGTTGTTGTGTGTGTGTGTGTGTGTGTGTGTGTGTGTGTGTGTGTGTGTGTGTGTGTATTCAGTTCTTATGAGGAGGTCAGTGTTCAAAAGGTTAATGTGATATTTCCACCACAGATAAATTAATTTGCCACTTACTCTATTGATATACTCTCTTCAGTCAATGATTTTAGAATCTTTATGAGCCATTTCTTTAATCAATATAAAACTTCTGACATCACCATCATCAGCATCATTCTTAGTTGCATCATCATCATCATCGTCATCTTCATCATGAATAAGAGTACAGCCTTCACCATCAACCTCCTCATATAATTTCTGGTAGGTATGGCATCTCACTGTAAACAGAATTGCTTCGACAGCAGAATCATTGGAGCGTTGAAATAAATGTCTCGCAGTGTTTGTTCTGACTGTTTCTGTTGTGATATTAAATCTTGCCAAGGTCAGATTTGCTTTTTATCTTTTCAGGGTTGATCAAATCAAGGACCAGTCAAGTGCTGGAGTTATTGCTATCAACCAGTCCCTTCCCCTTAAAACTGCAGGCCCTGATCCGAAATTGGAAACAATTATTTCTGGATAGTGAAAAGAATCCTTTATTAATTGATTTAATAGGATCCAGACAATGAGACCCTGGATTGTTGAATCTTATCCTATGATTGGGTCTCTAGATTCAGACCCTGCTCAAAGCGCATAACTTCTAAAGATTCCGTCCACCTAGCTGTAAGTAGGTACTGCAGAGTGAAATGGTTCATTGTAGCACTCAAAAGAGTAAAGAGTCTGCCAGGAACTCACAGCATTTATGGGCCTGGATTGTCAACAAAGCGTTTATAAAAGGGATTTGTTGGCAATGGCACCAACATGTCTTTAGAATGGACTAAAAAGGAAATCTATGAAATATTCACTGCTGTGTGAAACACTTCCAAACTACATTATATACAACATATAATGATAGACTGGTGTGTGTGTGTGTGTGTGTACATACATACATACATACATATACCTATATATATATATATATATATATATATATATATATATATATATATATATGTATGTGTATTTAAAAGAAATAAATCTGTTTGTTTAATGTGTGTATGTATTCATTACAGACCTGTGAGGTTATTATATATGTCTGTGGAATTTGAGAATCTCCATTACTGACAAAGAACCAAACTGATTTATTGATTTCTTCAACAATTTCTTGCAATGTTGATAAACACACTTCTTATTCCAATACAGTTCTTATTCCATTTACAGATGATGCATACATACATGCACA
This sequence comes from Octopus bimaculoides, assembly GCF_046866305.1. Classification (NCBI taxonomy): domain Eukaryota; kingdom Metazoa; phylum Mollusca; class Cephalopoda; order Octopoda; family Octopodidae; genus Octopus; species Octopus bimaculoides. Next base: position 308,679 of record NC_142945.1, read on the forward strand.
TGCATTTTGTATGTATATGTTTCCATGTGTGTGTGTGTGTGTGTGTGTGTGTGTACATGCACACGCATATATATATGCTTGCTCACATATATATTTATGTTTGTGCATGTAATTGCAAGTATGCACACATGCATGTATGTGTTTCTGAAGATGTAACTTATATCCAAGGGATTACAAAAGACTTTCTTTATTTGCTCTGATTATCAAATTAACTTGTAACAGTCGTGTTGCGGCTGAAGAGAAAGAAATACACAAACTATGAACATCTTAAAAATAGCCTCTCTATTCTCACTTGATTGTTCAGTGCATTCAAGTATGGCAGCGTCAATCAGCAGCCATGTTGTTGTTGAATAGGTTTTTGAGGAATAATAACAGAAATATTGGCATTTAGAATTTCAAATAAAACACACTAAACCTGTATTTTCACAGGAATTAAATAAATTTGTTCAAAGACAGAGTAAATAAAATGATTCAGTTTCTCTTATCTTCTCCTTATATTCCCCTATGTGTATTTGATATATGTATACATGTGTGTGTGTGTGTGTGTGTGTGTGTGTGTGTGTGTGTGTGTGTGTGTGTGTGTGTGTGTGTGTGTGTGTGTATATATATATATATATATATATATATATATTCTTGCCACTATCTATATCTCTCTCTTCCTTTACTCAACCATCTCATTTATACTCTGATCCCTGTTTCTTGTTAGCATGCCCGGCATTTTGCCACCATCTCCATCCTGCCGTCTCCCACACTCTCTCTCTCTCTCTTTCTCCTGCATTTCCCTCAGGTTGGGTAACTGTGTATTTTCTTTGCTGTAACACACCTGTTTCTGTCTTCATTTCTGATCTTTCTCTCTCCAACCAGGTAACCTTGTACTACAGCAAGACACCTGTATCTGTCTCACTATAACCTTTTCATAACTTCCTCCCCTCTTAAAAGTTTTTGTCTTGCAAGTACTTGGTGAACCTGTCAGTGCAGGTGCCACTTAACAGTGCCCAGTCCTCACTGTAAAGTGGTTGGTGTTCAGAAGGGTATCCAGCTGTAAAAACCTTGCCAAAACTGACCCCACCTGTGCTTGTGCCATATAAAAAGTATTAAGTCCACTCTGTTGGGTGATTGGTGTTAGGAAGGGCATCCAGCTGTAAAAATCTTGCCAAAACAGTCACAGAAGTCTGGTGCAGGCTTCGACCTGGCAGGCTCTTGTGGTACTGTCCCACCCCTGCTAGCATGGAACACAGATGTTAAATGATGATGATGATGATATATACACACCTATGTACACACTGATGTATATCATCATTTATCATCTATTTTCCTGTGTTTGCATGCATTAGGAAGAACTTCTCCAATGCTGCTTCCAGCCACTTGTTGAATTCTCTTGAAGCTAGTCTTTACCTTTTGCTGCCAGGTCTTTGTTGGTCATCCTTCTTTTGTAGATTCCAACTCTTTACATCACTTGGTGCTTCTTTCTCCAATCTGTATCTCACAATTACATTTCTGTACTAATGATGTAGTCTTCTCTTCACCTATCTCTGCTCGTTTATTTACCTTTTGCATCATTCACCCAGCGGGGCATGCTTGCCTCATTTCTTTCCTGTTTTCACATCACATTGCTGCATCTAATGCTCATGTTTTACTACCATGCATCATTGCATTTGTTATACAAGTGCCTCATAAAGTCACCACCACCACCACCACCACCACTACTACTACTACTACTACTACTACTACTATTACTACTACTACTGCCACTACTACTACTGCCACTACTACTACTACAAAGTGTAAGCAACTGGTGAGGCCAGTTTCCAACAGCTGACTTTTTTTTTCTGGATATTTCACTCAAGTGAACTTGTAACAGACAGGAATTGAACCAATATCCATGTTTTGGTAAAAGAAACAGCCTCATCACTTTAGAAAAATAACGTTTGGTTGCATAACAACAATTTCAATAAAACTAGTTGTTTTCTTTTAGTTTTCTTTGTTTTTTAATTGTTTTTTTTTTCTTATTGAAGTCAGCTTGTTGTTGTATTGCTTGTTATTTCATTGTTCCATGTCATCATGGCCTTTCAGTCCTTCCATACACAAGACCAGACTACAACAACAATACTCAATTTCATGTTTACCTTCAATACTTGCTCTACTGTTAACAAAACAATTGCTTCATTAATCTGATGAAGACCAAAACTCTACCAGTTGCCTTTCTTTTTTTGTTTTTGTCTCTGTTTGATCGATACTCAGAGAAGCAGTGGGATGATGTTGTTGCATCATCATTGTCATCATCATCATCATCATCGTCATCATCATCATCATCATCATCATCTGAGTGACCCAAGTCATTTCTTGCCAAAACTCCCTCAAACTAAACTAAAATTTTATTCTTGCTATTTATAAAAAAAAAATATTCTTATTATTGTCTTCCATTCATGAATTTCTTTTCTTTTTCTTTTTGCTATGATATCTTAGATGAGAATGAATTTTGGAATTTCAACATTTTCTTGTTGCAGAGATGTGGGTGCCAAATATTGTGAAGATATCTTCCAGAAAGCTTTACTTTATTTCTCAGATCTGTGAGGTGTAGCTCTAGACACTGGAAAGCTTTTAGCAGTGAAGAACTCCTTCTCTAAAAGAGGAAGTGTGAGTGGGAAGGGATTGAAATTTGGGGAAATTAGGGTATTCTGTTAGAAGAGAGAAGATTCTAGAAAGTCATGATAGTCTTTGTTAGAATGAGAGTTTGTTGATGATGGTTGCTGTGGGTGCTCACTGTGGAAAATAGTTGAATGGGTGTGTAGGAGAAAGAGAATAGAGACTGAATTCTTGGCAATATCGATGTAACTAAAAAGTTCTTTTATAGAAATCAGTTAAAGACAAAGAAATTTGTTGTGGCTTGTTTTGGAGATTCTGTCTTTTCCACTTCCTGCTGAGAGACAGGGCTCATGAAACAGAACTTTTATTAGTGAAAGACTTGCTATGAAATAAGCCCACCCATATTTCTTCTATATGGTGTATTAAAGGTTAACTGTTTCCTCCTGTTTTCTCCTTGGGTATCATAGCTCCATATACTCATAATTATATGTGAATATTTGTTGAGCACTTTTGGTGAAAAATACATTGCTAAGACTAATTGTAATATACTCTGAGAGGTATCTGTGTTGTGTGTTGTGTTGCCAAATATGTGTGTGTGTGTGTGTGTATATATACACATTCAAGCTTTCCGCTTCAGAACTTCATCCCACTGGAAGTCTTTCTCTGCCCTCTTTTTTTTTTCTTTTCCTCCTTCACCTACCAACTTGTAACTATTCAAGAACAATGTCTACTAGATCACTCTGTTCCCAATTTTGCACCCAACCATTTCCCCCATACCTGGCCCTACTCTCCCAAAACAAAACATTAGTTGATTCAATTAAGTACAATTGTTTTCTGCAAAATTTTACTTCCTAATTCTTCTTGATAAATTATCATTAAAGATGTAATAGAGACAATATAGCACCTGACTGAATATCTTTAGTTGAGCACTTGATTATTTTTACTGGGGTTTCCCCACTTCCCAGTTTGATATAATAATTATTTTGATAAATTCTTTCAATTATTTAAACTCTTTATTCTTCTACTGGTTTTAGCCTTTGAGTGGTGGCCATTCTAAGACACTGCCCTCAGCTTGGCATAACAAATGGAGTGTCCTTGTATCCCAAACTTTTGGATGTTTTTGGCTAACCATGTCTGCTCTATTTGATGTTTTCTTCTTTGCCTGATCTTGAAATATGAAACAATATATCAGTCTCTCTTTATTCAGACCTGTCCTCCTTTTGTGTCGTCCTCTTGATTTCATACAAAGTCCAATATTGTGATATGTGGTGATTGCCTTAGCAATTTACCCAAGAAGAAATTTTCAAGAAGAAATATATTACAGCAGAAGGGTTGAAGAGATGGCTGTGAACCCTCTATATTGGAAACAACAAGCATAGGTTAATGCTGAAATAGGAATGGAGGTGTAGTGGAGTGACCCTAGCTAAATTTGCTGAAGTAGACATATGGCTTGGAGGTAACTGACCAAACATTTGTGGGTTGATCAATACATATTGGAGATCATATTACAATCTGGTTTCTTAATCTCAGGAAAAGCATCTGCAGCTTTTATAAGTCGAAGGAATACTTCCAGAGGGGCAGAAGTTAAAGGCAGCAATTATTATTAAGTTGTGAATATTTGGCTATATTTCATCTGGTTTACTTTCCACTTAACTTTAAAATTACCATCTCTTTTGATGTGGATGTCTGTAAACTAGATTTGGTATTGGCTGTATTGATTCCTTTCAATTTGACATCAATATATCAATGGATTATTGGGGATAAAATTGTACTCTATTCCAGTGATTTTATATCATTTCCCTGTAATGCCATCAATTTGCCTCACAGTTATGTATCCTGCTTTCAAAATTAGTGTTGTCTTCCTTGCTATATCATGATCATTGAGATAATCACCCGCTGTTGTTAATGATGATGATGGTGATTTATCTCAACTGGTCATACAGCTCTCAGTTTATTCAACAGAAAACAGAAAAAAATTTATAACAAATGAATTTGATTTGTCTGACATAAAATGTGAATCCCAGGGAAAAGACTAGTTGGGTTGGTGGTGGTGGTAGGGGAGGTGGTAGGGGCAGTTTGTTGATGAAAAGACTTAATTTAATTGGTCATTATTTTCTCCAGTAAAATTGTTTTATGGAAAACAATTAAATGGAATTCTTATTAGCAACAATAGTTTAGCCATCAGGTCAACTCTGTTTGAGATAGGTATATCTAGGAATACATTATCCCATGTCTTTCTATTTTTAAGATGGTAGAGTGTAATTTAAGGAAGATTTGGTTGCTATTTTGGGAAGGTTAAGCAATTGCCTTTTGTTTTAACTGAAGTTTGTAATGCTTTTGTAATTACTGCTGTGTGTATTACACATACACACACACACACACACACACACACACACACACACACACACACACACACACACACACATACACACACAAACACACAAATACAAACTTTTATTACCAGTTCAATTTTGCTTGAGGTATACAGTGAATGGCTTTCATATGGGTTCAAATATGCCTCAAGCTTATACAAATTGACAAGTTTGTATCTATACACATCACTACTTAGTACTGCACCCCGTATATATATATATATATATATATATATATATATATATATATATATATTTGATTAATGATTAAGAGAGATGGAAGATATGGAAATGTTTATTGATCACTACAATTGTTTCGACCTATCTAGCATTGATCCCACATGGTATTACTCTGTTATGTATTATATTCCAACTATATTACTGTCATCTGTTATAAACCACCCATTATTACTATGTTGGGTATTAGATGTCCAACTATATATTGCTATATTGTGTTATGTACGATCTCTATAACTGTGCTGTTGACTATATATATATTACAAATATATATATATATATATACATATATATTACAAATATATTTCTGTATTTTATTATGATGCTACAATATTATGTAATGCTTTAATATGATCAGCCAATTTGGCTTTGCTCCAAATGAATGTCCATTTAATCTCCTTAAAGACTTATTTCTTTGTGTATTTCTCATTCCAACATTTCTTGGTAACAAAGAAAAGATGAGTCTTTGTTGTGATTTTGGCAATATTGGTTGCTCATAATGGTTTCTTTTGATATTTCAAAGAGTTTATTTGCTTTTAAGAAAAATATCCTATTTCATGAAGATAATGAGAGGAAAGATCGGTTTAATGCTTTATGACTAATGAACCTTGATGAGGAATAGATTTAACAAAACAAATGTTTATGTGGGTCCTTGCAGTAAATTATTAGGAATCATTTTATTTACCTCTCTGGCAGGATTCAAACTTAAAACAGAATATGGTATTGAAAGTAAATACTGGAAGGTACTTAGAAAAAGTATAATTTTTTTTTTGAAATAACTTGTAGTGTTTGAGTTTATTGCCATGGTAAAGTAGGGGCCATATTAAAGAGTGGGGATTGGATGTATGAAGAAGGTGAATAGGGCTTACCTGGGAAAAGCTGTAGATATCAGCAGTTGATTGTGTATTTTATTTGTTGTCATTTAATTACTACAGAGAGTCTATAAGAAGTAGAGAGTAGTTGTGGGATGTTGGTGATGAAGAAGGATTGGTCATAATGTTTCCACCACAAATACCTCTCTTATCTGAGGTTTCCTACACTACAAGGCTTGTTGGCTTGTGAAGAGTGGGGCTTAGGGTTAACAGGACTCAGAAACACCATTCTATTGCAGGCAAGGTTTAGACTCAGTTCTGAAAGCTTCTGAAGCCGTTATATACAATTCCATCCTACTGCCAATAATTAAAACAAAGCCTTGACCCATGAATGGGAGTTGATAAGCCATAAGGATGATGTCAAAAACACTACAGCTTTCAGTAATTACCAGAAGTAAACACAATTCATTCTTTAAAGTTGTAGGTATGTCCATAATGTAAAACAGATGTTATAAAAATTCATTAACAATTTGGTTCTCTTAATTAACAGTGAACATTAGAAAAAAATTATAACTGTCAAAGAAATAGTTTAATCATTTACCAAATTAATTCTGCACTTGATATTAATTAACAAAATGTCATTTTACATCCTGTTTGTAAAATTATTTACAAATTTTCCAAACACCTTTTCATCTTGCAACTGAAATTAGGCAACTGTAAATTCTACAATTAGAATGAATTTCATGTCCATCTTTTCTTCTTAGATCTTTCATGTTACTGCAGTTGTTGTTGTTAGATGGGTACAGGACCAGTAGGGTGTCAGATAAACAACCCCTTTCTGTAGAATTGATCAAATCAACTATACTTTGCTTCTAAAACATTTCTGGCTGTTTGCCAATGTAAAAGCTTCTTGTAATTGTTCTAGGAATTATAGGGACCCAGCAGAAATGGTAACACCAGGGATTGAATGTCTTGCAGAATTTTGTTTTCTTTGTTCCGAGTTCAAATTCTGATAGGGATCATTTCAACTCTCATCTTTTTGCTAGACACAATATCAGGGCTAAGAACTGGCCATCTTTATTACTCTTGTATGTGGGACATATTTTGTTTGGAAGACCCCCCCCCCCCCCCCACGTTCTGTCACCAACAGCTTTGCAACTTGCACTGTTTTTCCAACACTAAAAACATTGGTCTTCAGTGAGACTTAAAGTTCCCTTCTGTCACTTCAGTTTGTTCGTTTCTCTCTCTCTCTCTGTCTCACTCTCTCTCTCCCACTCTCTCTCACACACATACACACGTGCACATACACATACAGATGAAAGGATGGATAAATAAATATATATTTACACATACACTAACACACATACATACACATATTTATATAAATATAGTTTTACTCTTTTGCTTATTTCTCTTCTATTATTTTAATGTTGTTGCTGTGTTGCCCTTGTGTCATAATTCAATTTAACACCATCCCAACTCAGTTAATACCCATCACCTGTGTTTAATAACATCCAAGGTGAGAGAGCAGGGTAGGTGTCCACCCTGGTAACTTCCTCCCACAAAAAGAGCATAGTGTTTAACCTCTTCCTCCTCCTCCTTATAGATTAATGCAAATACAAACCTATCTCTTGCCCCAGGACAATACCCAATGATACCGTAAAAGTAGGTTTTGAACTCGCTATCTTACAGTCAGTCATTTAATATATTTGTTTAAAATCATTTTCTTTTTCTTGTTTCAGTTAAAACCATGGCTACTGATGAGGATGTACCTTTTAGCAGCATTTATGATTTGCAAGAAGTTATTGGGAGGTAAGCTACACTGTTCTGATTATATAATTGTATTGGCATTGTTTATTCTAACATTGAAAATAGCTCCATGTATGAGGAATCTGATATTTATTTAATCTGAAATTGTTTTCAAGTTTCAAGAAACAATAAGAACTCTGAAGTGAACCGTGTTCTCTCCAGACTTTCTTTTAACAAAGAAACAGGATTATCTTGCATAAATATAGTTTTTTTAGTTTTACATCATCTGCATATGGATATTTATTTGTTTTTGTTTGTATTTGTCAGCTTCCTTTGTTGTTGTTGTTGCTGCCAGTAGTGTTGGACTAAATACCATATCATATTTACTCACACATCCCTTTAATTTCTGTGTTCAAACTCCATCGACGTCAATTTTGTTTTACACCGTTTCCATATTAAATCAACAACTGATGTGACTGCGTGTCAGTATTAGTCAGTATTAGTCAGTATTAGTCAGTATTAGTCATATTAGTCAGTATTAGTCAGTATTAGTCAGTATTAGTCATATTAGTCAGTATTAGTCATATTAGTCAGTATTAGTCATATTAGTCAGTATTAGTCAGTATTAGTCATATTAGTCAGTATTAGTCAGTATTAGTCATATTAGTCAGTATTAGTCATATTTATTTCTCTTGACTTTGTTGTCATTTCATTGCTGTGGATGAAATAAGGATTAGACTTCTGCCATCATTGTTTTTCTTTCATTCTATCCCTCCCCATCTTTCTCTTGCCTCCCCCCCCCCCCCCATGGCCTTGTGACAATCTAAAGCATTGTTATTTCATAGCATAACCCACCTGACCCCCACCCGACCCCACTCTACAATATATCTCTAATTGCAGCAGTTGATCAGGATATAAAACAAAAACAAAACTATTAATTTGAGAAGTTTAAACAATGATTCGATAAAATTACTCAATCTCGAGTCTCATATTTTTCTTTCCTACAACATCAATGTTAACTGCTCCAACCGGTTTTTCAGGATATTTTTATACATCACTTGAATGATGATATCTACTCTAAGCTAAACCAATGTATATGTGTGTGTGTATGTGTGTGTGTGTGTGTGTGTGTGTTATGATAATCTAGATTATTGCATGTGTCTGTGTAGATATGTAGGCTGTGTGTTCTTATATATAAACTGTGTATCAGCTTGATATTATTATTAATATTATTAATTACTATAACTATTAACACTACAATAGCGAGTGGCACAAATGGCACTGTGCCATAATGGAATTTAGACATTTGTATTTTAGTTCTTTCTAGGATTTGCTCTGCTTTTTTTCATCTCAAAGGGTTGGGGGCAGGCTTATAGAATGAGTACCAGTTTTCTACTAGATTCAGTTGGATTGAACCCCCCCCCCCCCAAATTACACATGTGGTTTTGTGTCAAAGATACAAACACAAACATGTGCACCCCCACGCCCACACATTTGTGCAGTCTGTTTCCAATGACATCACTTTCCCCATAACTAATGTCATAGTCTGTATTATCTGGAACTCACCCTCTGTTTATGTGTATACCCAAATAACTTGCTAAAACTGCAATATTTTTGCCAAACAAACAAAAGCTGTTTTTGTTTATTCAACATTAATTAATCAAAAGAAATTAAAAGTTGAGATAGTTTCATTGATTTCTGAGCTGATTAGAATGAACAGTGGAAAAAATGTCACAGTCAACAGCAGTTGTAGTGATGGCACTAACATTTTGTGATGAGGGAGTAGATTCTGGACAGATGTGATGGTTGGTAATAAACTATTCAATACTGGATTAGAGGAAACTGTGTTAAAGATTTGGGAAACTAAAGAGGGTTCTTTAGGGAATCTTTTATCATTGAATTTGGTAAAATAAGTTTCTAGGGTTCTCAACAACCCATGAACTTGCCTTCTTTTACAAAAATTATCAATTTTTAATCTTCTTCTTCTTCTTCTTCTTCTTCTTCTTCTCATAACCATCATCACTATTATTATTATTCTTATTATTGAGTGAGAGAACAGTGCATGTCATCAAAGTGACACTGGGGTAAAATATACGAAGCCCAATATACCAATCATGACTACCTGTCTGGTAAGGGTACACGAGGCACATGCATCACAACCATATGTGCGTGACATGGAAACCATATATCAAGATAAACAGTGCATGACCTTACAGGTGAGGTCCAGTTAGAATTTCCTTCAGGTCAAGTGGCCCATCCCACTCAAAAGGTTCCTGAATAAGGGTTGTTTAAGGATGTTGAATGAAACACCCATGTTTATAAAGGTGAGTCATCCAAACCCCCAAAGAACCCCTCTCAACACATGGCTGTGATGCTCCCCCACTACTTCTGGGTAATATTATCATACCAATCAGTGGTTGAACTAATGAGATAGTCCAGGAAAATATTGCCTCTAATAAGTGGTATGGCCACACTGTCACATGACCAATCTAGTCATCTGTTGGTCATAGAGAAAAGACAACCAAGTTATTGGAAGCAGCTAATAATGCAGTGGCAACAGATGCATATTTAGTGGTGTATAGGACTAAGTGTAACTGTGGTTTCTCATTCAATAGAGAGCACTGATGAGGTGTGTCTTTCAGATAATTGCTAATAAATTAACAAACATACAATCCTGTTTAGTATTTATTGATTTAAAAAACAAACAAACAAACAAACAAACAAACAAATGGCATTGAACAGAATTTTATATTTTTCTCAAATGACCAATGAGAAAAGTTGGTGTGTATGAAGGGTTCATGAAAACTGTTGATGTTTGAGGGACATAGGGATGTAAAATGGGATCATAGTGGCATGTATGAAGGGTTCAGGAAAACTGTTGATGTTGGAGAGACTTAAGAAATGTCATTTGTTCTTATCAAATGAAACTTATGTCAAAACATCCTTATATAAAATACTTCCCTTTTTAGGAAATCTATGGATTTAAAACTAAGTGGGGCAATGAATGAAGGCAACACTTCACTTATGTTAAAGCTAGTTACATTCTATTTATAAATTTTGAAAGTTGGTTCATAATACAATGTTTTTAAATTTGAAATTTTTTTTTGTTTTGTTTTAAATTTTAATTCGTTTCAGGTAATTAAAAAGAACTTTATTTAGTTGCAGCTTCATTATTTAAAAGTAAAGCAAGAATTTAATGAGTCTTGAAAATAAATTGTTAAATTTCATTGTCAATGTCTAATTTTGGTTGACTGAAATTCTTTAAAAAAGGATTCAATGAAGGCAAATCTCATTCTGTTTTACTTGGAACATTTCATTCTGTCTCTTATTTTGATACCGGTTTGGGAAACCATTTACACATTTACACAGCTCTATATTTTAGGTGACTTGTTGTTGGAGCAGCAGCAGCAGCAGCAGCAGTTGTAGCAGTAACAGTAGTGGTAACAGTAGTAGTAACAATAGTAGTAGTAGTAGTAGTAGTAGTAGTAGTAGTAGTAAATGTCTGGTTTGCTGTGTTTTGGCCAAACCTTCACACTGCGAGAGAGAGGAAGTGAGTGAGAGAGAGAAGTCGATCAAATTGACCAATAGATGCAATTATTCAGTTATGAAAATCTACTGCCCTAACAACTATTATAAATATGATAATGAAGACAGTGAGTAAATTGGTTCATTATCAGAGAAGTTATTATTGTTATTATCAACTTTAGATGAACTCCCTTGATGACTATCACTTATTGTTAATGGATAGGGTGGGGGGAGTGAGAGCAGTAAAGATGTATCAGGCTTTAGTCTCACTTTGTAGTTTGATTTATGATAGTTGTTTACTGCATTAAATCCTAAACTACTCTGGTGTGTGCGTGTGTGCGTGCGCGTGTGTGTGTGTGTGTGTGTGTGCGTGCATAGGGACAGGTGCTGGCATGGCTGTTTAGTTTCAAAGTCTACTTCTTAATCATGTGATTTTGGGTTCTCTCTCACTATGTGGAACCTAGGGCAAGTGTCTTCTATTATAGCATCTTACTGACCAATGCCTTGTGAGTGAAACTGGCAGACAGAATGGTAAAATGGAATTGAAGAATATGAAGAATATACCAGCTAAATAATCTACTTCTTCCTCATTATCATTGTCATCATCACCATCATAACAGTTTCCCAGACTCTTATGGGAACAAGTACCACTCAACATGTACCATTCACTAATCACTTACAGCTCTACTCAACAGGTACCATTTACCAATTACTCATAGCTCCACTCAACAAAAACCACTCACTAATCACTCACAGTCCCACTCAACAGATACCGTTCACCAATCACTTACACCCCACTCAACAAGTACCACTTACCAATCACTCACATCTCCATGCAACAAGTACCATTCACCAATCATTCACAACTCCACTCAACAGGTACCACTCACCAATTACAGCTCCTCTCCACATGTACTATTCACCAATCACTCTCATCTCCACGCAACAAGTACCACTCACACCTCCACTCAACAAGTATCATTCACCAATCATTCACAGCTCCACTCAACAGGTAGCACTCACCCATCCATTAATCTCTTCTGTTGATATTTTATCAAAATTAACAATTCCCTTCCAACACATTTGATTCCTCTCCAGTCTCTTTAAATCTTCTATGTTTAACTTCTATGATTTCCATAAAATCTCATGCTTCTTAAATATACCTTATATGGTATGTCTTTTGAGAAACAAATTCTTGATTCTGAACATAACTTACTGAACTTCTTTTATTCCATTTTGGCTCTAGTTATGATCTTTTAAATTTATGCCCATTATCTTTTGAAAACGAAGGCCTTTGCTGCTAACTTTTCCTCTCTATTTAATCTATCTACATTCCAAGAATCATTTGTCAAGATCTTACAGCATCATTTATAGAGCATTGCCTGTAGAGATTCCACAGAAGTACAGTGTGACATTTTCTTTCAAAATGGTTTAGTGGGGGCCCTATTTATTGGAAACCCTGCAATCTTTTATTGAATTTATAAAATGAAAAGAACCACCCTCACCCTCTCCACAATATGTGTTACGGAACTGCAGACAGTACAACAACGATGTAATTAATTGTCCTTTCCAAAAAGAAAAAAAAAAACAAAGTAAAAGATTTGAGTCTTCCTGGATGGAATCAAAAGACAGAAAATGGACAAACAAGTAAAAATATAAACCAACAAATAATAAGAAAAGGAATCAGATTGTTGGTGATGTTTGCAGTGATGTTTTGAATGTTGTGTTTGTGTTTATATGTATTTATATATGCAGGGTGCGATGAGTAAATTGTTGCCATTTTATATTTATAATTTCGTGCATGTGCATTGTTTGTTTTTGGTTTTGTCGACTACACATTACAGTAGGGTCAGTTGGACACCATCTATGAGGAAAACAGCTCTATGACACAATTTGGAAACAACATTCGTACCGGCAGCTCCAATAGGAACATTTCAGAGAGTTTGGGTGTCAATTTGAAGACAATGCAACCTGAGAACAAGTACCGAGAGTGATAAAAATCAAAGATCCAGTCAAGATCATGGTGTTTGGAGTGTGTGCGTGTGTGCGTGCATGTGTGTGTGTGGCCTGGTTGGCTGTCTACTGTGAATAACAACTCTGTTGTCCCAGATACATGACTGGTACTATAATATAGGGGTTGCACTTCTTCTGTAAAGCTTCAGTAAATGTTCTGTTGATGGAGACATTCTCTGACGTTCATCAGATTGAAGTTAATTGATTAGTTATCTCCATAATAAGGTTGAATTAAAATTCACAGCAAGCTTTTCTAAATTAAAAATGACTTTAAATAAATTGGTGAATTCACTTGTCAGTGTTTTGCATGTTCTGGCATTGTACAGTTGTTCTGTCTGTTCTTCCTGATCTGTCAAAGACTTTAGCTTTATTTAACTTTTGGTTTTTAGGAAACACAGACATTGTTTCTTTGTTAAATCATCCAAATTTAAATCAATTTATTTTAATGTTTGCAGTAATTATTTTAGATCGTTAGTTACAAATTTGTTAAAATTGAATCTTTAAAGTACTCAAGTTTTTTTCTTTGTTTTTATTCATGGCTAAAAACTATCATTTCAAATATTTAATATCATTTCATTAAATACAAATCTCATCCATTATTTTAAATTTAATGCTACTATTCTGGCCATCATCATCATCATCATCATCATCATCATCATCATCATCATCATCATCATGCTTTGCAGTTAACCTCTCAACATATGTTTACATTGTTTTCATCTTTTAATCATGTTTTAAATAGATTATTATTGTTGTTGTTGTTGTTGCTAGTTGGTAGAATTGTTAGAGCATCAGAAAAAAATGTTTTGCAGTATTGTTCCTTTTTACATTCTGAGTTCAAATCCTTTGAGGGTCAACTTTGCCTTTCATTCCCTCCAGGGTCATTAAAGTATGGTACCAGTAAAAGTTCTGAAGTTGGTGTTATTCACTTATCCCATTTTGCCCTCCAAAGCACTGGCTTTCTACCAAAATTTGAAACGACTATTATTTCTTCTTCTTCTTCTTCTTCTTCTTCTTCTTCTTCTTCTTCTTCTTCTTCTTCTTCTTCTTCTTCTTCTTCTTCTTCTTCTTCTTCTTCTTCTTCTTCTTCTTCATTATTACCATTATCCATATTGTGCATGAATGTCTTACATTTGGAATCAATGTCCTTAAGACCAGGTCACAACCAGTTTCCTCTTAGATGTCAAGCACCTGTCCAACGATCTTTCCTGATCCTGAGAGAGCAGTCTTCTGAATTCATGCAACTCTTGTAGTTACGCCAATCTCAATAATGAAACTGTCAAACCTGTTGGGGACAGTAATTAGGGCACCAATAACAACTATGATTGCTCTTGTAGAAACCTTCTGAAGTCTTCCCTATTTCCCCTTGCCCAATCCTGGTATTTTCCTGTTTCATTCCTGTTCTTTGACCTCTTCATCCACACATCACATCTATGATGATGATGCACTCTTTTTCCCCCCTTTTCTTTTCCCATTTTCACTCGTCATGAAGGCATGTGATGACTTGAACTTGTTTCATGCTTTTAGGTTTTCCCTCTTTACTTATGTATATCCTTTCAGCACACAACAATGGTCAGGCAGTCCACAACTTCCTTGACTGCCCTTTCCAAGATCCAATCTTCTGTCAACTTCTGCCATTCCATTCTTTTTATTGATGGGAACCTTTGTACCCTATTTGGACCAGTGAAGCTCACTCATCTGTTGGGCCAGCCTTTGGAGTACTAGTAACGGTCAAGGGTGATTCCAGGAGACTCTGTGTTTTCATTTGCCTTCAGACATGGCACCCAGTGTATCTCACCGAAAGTCACATTTGTATATTGTATCATTGCTTTTTCTGTCAAGCATCTCATCTAGGTCTGGTCTTTCCTGATGTTTCTTAAATACTTGCAGACCTTACTCTCTAATCTTAATTGTCCTTTTCACTCTGTTGGTGTTCTGTCTGTTTGGAATGCTTGTATCTCAGTTTCCCCTGGGGTATTTTATCCTCATCAGTTCCATAGTTTGCTTGATTTCCCTTCAGAGATGTGGTTTGGGTTGCTGTGCTTGTCATTATTATTATTATTTGTTCTGATGGAATGCACACTTTTACATATTTTCACATATGTTGTGTACATTTACCAATGTGGTTCTTTTCAATCAAATATCTTTCCCATTTCACCTTTTCAATGCATACCACTGCCATCATGTTTGAAAATATAATTCTAATATTTCGAACAAAACTGAAAATATGGCTCAGTATTTTTATGTTCCAATTTTATTTTATTTTAATGTAACCTCTGAAGATAAATATGTCGAATTTTGCAGTTGAAAACTGTTTGCTGTAATAATTCACAATTTAATTATTCTGTGAAATATATTTACAAATAATGAAAAATAGCCAAGAAATATTGAATGCAAAAACAGAAAAAGTAAAATTATTCTTTTCTTTCTTTTCTAGACTTTTAGTTCTTTATCCCATCCACAACACGACCACCACCTGTAGTACTTTAGTTCTTATTCATTCTAATGAAATTATTAAACATTACAGCACACATCTCCTTCGAAGTAACAATGGTTTATTAACAAAATAGTGTTTCTTTGAAAGTCTTTTCCTGTTATAGCAAAATAAACCAACCAAAACAAAAAACCTGCCAAATAAGTTGCTTAAACAAACATTTCTCCAATGTATTGGCTCCTGTTTACTTTTTTGCCCTTTCTTTAAAGTCTCTACATGACTTGGGACATGCCCAGATATGGTGTTAATGTAGTAGTAGTAGTAGTAAATCTATCAAAACAGTGTTGGCTATGTGTTCCATTTATTGTAAAATGGAATTTTATTTATTTTGAATAGTTTCTTTTATTTACCCCCTTTCCACACTCATTCCCATATCCTTTTATCTACCCCCCTTTCCACACTCATTCCCATATCCTTTTATTTACCTCCTTTCCACACTCATTCCTCTATATCCTTTTATCTACCCTGTTTTTATACTCACAGGATTTATTATTATTGCTGTGTCCACCTCTGAGTGAACACCTTCACACACCTCCAACACTGTTTGGGCCAAGATCTGACTGTTTCAGTCAGGTAACCCATTTGTTGCTATAGCAACTATACTAATGTTCCAAAATGACTTCTCACTTGAATTTATATAAATTTATTTGATAAAAGAAGAAAAAAATACCAAAGCTTCCCAGTGAATGACTTTGTTTGTTAACTGTTCACTTGAGTGACCACACCTCCTTCAGCCTAATCTATAAAACAGGGTCCCAGCTGTAGCACTTCAATATCTTTGACTCCCAATAAGGACATTTTGGTGAGGAATTATCTACATTATTAGATTATTAGATTAGAGTAGATTATTATTATTATTATTATTATTATTATTATTTTAGGGGAATGGGGTAGTAGGGAGAGTTGATTACATTAGCCCCAGTATCTGACTGGTACTTATTTAATTGAGTCTGAAAAAATGAAATGTAAAGTTGACCTTGGCAAGATTGGAACTCAGATAGTAAAGAGTCAGATGTGTTACTACGTAATGAGTCTGAAAGCTACCAAAATGTATGGGGTTGTGGGCTGGATGTAAATCAGTTTAATGAACCCCAGAGTATAACTGGTTGTTATTTTATCAATGTTAGCTGCTGTGTAATATTATGACAAACTGAGATTTGAACACAGAATATACAGAGTTGAAACTACAAATTTTGTTCGCTAGTCCTCTTCAATTAAACTTTTAATTTTGCCACAAACTTTATAGGGGTCATTTCAATTCACTGGCCCTTATTTTAAGGGCATCAGAATTATGGAAAGTAATAACAACTCTGACAGGATTTGAACTCAGAATGTAAAGGGATTGACTTAAATACCACAAGGTTACCGATTCTACCAATTATGCCTCTCCAAATGATGATCTTTGTGTAACATGGTTTTATTCTAATATTGCCGAAGGGTGAGTGGTTGACTCTGGTGTATACTAGTTTCGTTTTCTGGGGAGTGGACAGAAGTAGAGAGTCAACCCAGCAGGCACATAATATGTGATACTGAGAACACAACCAGTGTTACACAAGTAAAACTTATTTTTAACAGTAAAACCAAACTAAATAGTGAAACTGTCTAAGCTGCGAAACGTAGAGTGGGTTAATATTAATTAATCTGTTGGTGTATTTAGAATAATAATAAATAAATTACTCTCTAGTTAATAATAAAAAAAAAAGCAAAACAACAAAAAAGTATCATCTTCGAACGTTTTTTTTTTTAAATAGTAGTATAATTGATGCAATTAGAGAGAGGGAGAGAGAAAGATTTACGCTTCAACTTCAAACACCTTCAGTGTGAACTTTTTAAAGGGAAGTAACTAAGGTAGGTCTATTATGCTAATGGTCCCCCCAGAGTCATCCTCCTTTGTCAATGTGCCGAATGATTTAACGGAATTTTGTTGTGTGCTGTTGTTGTTTAATCAACCTTAATTAATTCAAATTAATAAATTGAAACGGGAAAATATTGAAGCTGACAATGAATTGTAAATAAATAATATATAGGTGTAGAAAACTACTGAAATAATTTAAAACTGAATACACACGCACGCACACACACACACACACACACACGCACGCACGCACACACACACACGCACACGCACACGCACACACACACACACACACACACACACACACACACACACACCTTTAGTCTAAACAATTTTGAAACTCAGACGACAGAAATTTATGTCATAAATTAATAATAATAATACAGTAAAGAAAAATTTAAATAATGAAGCACAATCCATATACAAAATGTCATTGCTGTGTGTGTGTGTGTGTGTGTGTGTGTGTGTGTGTGTGTGTGTGTGTGTGTGTGTGTGTGTGTTGTTGTTGTTGATACAGACATAGCCATGTGGTTAAATTGTCCAGATTACAATCATGAGGTCCTGGTTTCAATTCTCTTCCATGACATCACAGATATCTTTTATCTTAACATCAGGTTAAAACTTAAGCCTTGTGGTAACCTATCTCTTGGATGGATTTTGTAATAATTATTTATTATTTATGGCCAGTTTCCAATCCGGACTGCAGCAATATATTCCACCCGCCACACTTTCCAGTCCGTCATCACTGCCCCAGTGTCTGCAATCAAGCCGTCGACCCGTGGCACCATTTTCCTCTCCTTGCCATGAAGTGGGTTCCACCAGATTAATTTGGATGCTTCCAGCTCAGAATGGTGCATGCAGTGACCAGATACTCGCAACTGTCTTTGCCTGATCTTCTCACTAACTTTTGGCAGGTCTCCATAAAGGCATTCATTTGTTTCCCTGAGTCTCATTTAGAATTACATTAAAGATTCTAGTGTCTGTGAAATACTTGTGCCACAGCCATAAAGCGTCAGCAGTTTTGTTGATTGAACAACAGCAGTGAAATGGATCTTTGAAGTTGATGGACATCCATTAATTTACACACACACACACACACACACACACACACACGTATGCAATTTATATGAAACATAAAAATACATACATCTGTCTACACACACACACACAAACACACAAATATACATATGCACATACACATGTATAAATACTGTTGCTATTATCATTCCACATCCATCTTGCATAGAAGGACCCATCTTGTAGTTGCAGCGAAATAACCATTCAAAACCTGCCTCTGCCTCATTACCGATTCTGTTGATTTACTCAGATACAATTAAAAAGAATCACAGATTCATTCAGAAATACTATAACGAGTGTGAATGTGGATGTGGATGTGTGTCTGTTTCAGAATGAATCTTTTTTGAGTGTGTGTGTGGGGGGGAGGGGGTGATGAGAGTGTGTAGGTACGTGCATTTATGAGAGTATGTGTTGTATGTGGCTGTGTGTATGTGTGTGTGTGTGTATGTGGGTGGGTGCATGAATGTGTGTGTGTGTGTGTGTGTGTGTGTGTGTGTGTGTGAACAATGTTAAGAACTGTTGCTGTTGGTTAGTTCCAGCCATGATGTAGCTGATCTGTCATTAAAGACTTTCCAGTTGTGACCATCCTGTCTTTTATCCAGACATGTTATATGCAGGATTACATTATTTAGGCTACAGTTCTTTTATTTAAGGTTCTATGATATGCATTGAGGGAGATTTGCTTATTATGTCTAGCTTGTCAGATGTCTGTCCTTCCTTGCTGGATGTTATTAAGAACTTATTATTGATGAGGCTCAACAATAATTGTTTTGATAAACTCTAGAAAGATTTAGAATCGATGCTTAAATAATTAAATAATTAAATAATTAAATAATGTTGATGTATGAGAGAATGTTTCTTAGTCTTTCCTTGTTGGAATGTTGGATTCTTTAATAAACTAGAAACTGTGAATGAATGGTTTTTTATAAGATATAAAAAATTAATTAATGTGAATGCTTATCACCAACATGGAAATGGTTGGAAGAATAATGCCAAAACCATAGAAGAAATAACCAGAAACTCTAGGCTGTATCTTTGGGAATATCAGTGATACAGAAACCATATCTTTATTTCATAAAATAATATTTAGTTAAGTGTTTTAACCTTTCAGCACACCCTGGGTGACACTAAACAAATATTAGAGGCACACTGAAAATTATTTTTAGTCATTTTTGTTGGCCTGCATCGTTTTAATATTAAAAGTATGTGTGTGTGTGTGCTTTCTAAATTTCCGTGTATTGATGTAAATGTGTTGTTAATGGAAAGCCTGTTAACTCAGTGCTAACTGGGCTGCCTGGTATTATATATTTTAGTGTGATGTCTTGCAGCGTTTATTGTTTTCCATACTTTTATAACTTGACATCGTTTTTATAATCTTGTGTTGAGCTACTCTAAATAGCATTTGAAAGAATGAGAGAATTCTAGAGAAGAAAATATATTTAACCTTGCTCCATAATAATTAACTGCCCTATTAAAAATATATATATATTCAAGAAAAGAGTATTTATCTAACCTTGTTCCAGAATTGTTATCTATTGACAATATTTAGATGTGTGTTTTTATTCCCGTGAATGTTTAAAACATTTCAACAGCCACAAGATGAATGGCAAAAATAATTTCAATTTTAGACATTTTTCTTTTTTGTTGATGATACAAATATTACCTCAGACAGATTGGAGAAGCAAGCACACGCACGCACACACACACACACACACACACACACACACACACACACACACACACAAACACACACACACACACACACACACACACACACACACACACACAACTATGAATGGATGGACAGACAAACAGTTTTTGAGAGTTCTACAATTGGAATCAAACTCATGAAGACTGGGCATTAATTGCAGTTCCATTATCAGTTGCATCCATCTCACAGTGTTTCTGCCTGTGACACATGTCAAGTCTATAGAAGTGATCATCCATTGATGTCTGATGAAGTAATTAACCGTTCATTATCTGAGTTAATTACCTCACAACATACAGCATGTCTTTAGGTCTTTCTTTTTTTTTTTTCCACCATTTTCCAAAGAACTCATCCTGGCATTGCTATTTGAAACATGATTGTTCACGCCACCAGCCAAGAGATACATTCTCCATCAATTTGATTCAATAAAACTAGTTTGTATTTTACTGTATATTTTAATTTCATAGATAAATAACTGCGTGTAAGAAATAAACTTCAATAAATAAATGTTGAATCTATTTTCTCTGTTTTAATAAGAATATTGTGAACAGATTGAAAGGTTATTAGCTTTAGGTTAGAAGCAGTTGGACAGATCTATGATCAGAAGCCTTCCATTTCTGACCATCTTGTTTTGTTTTTATTTAAATGGTGTATCCTATATTTCTAAAGGCAGTAAGACATGATTTGAAGATGTCCTAGCTGCTGTTTTGTGCATTTTGAGTGACCACACATTCATAAAAAATTAAATATTGTTGTTTAACCCCAGGTCAATTCTGAACTGGCTTGTGATCAAAGGCTTTTCATAGCCATGATCTCATTTTTTGTTCTTGAGGGTATGTAAGAGATATGTTATTATATATGTCCTTCTTAAGATGTCATTTGAGGGATATTTAACTGCTATATTTAGCATATAGAGCAGTCATATAGGGGCTCCCTGATTGACTTCATTTAAGACCTGACAGAAGAACTGGTGTGAGTTAAACATTATAACAGTGATAGAGTTGATAGGAATCAATCAAACATAATGTAATTAAAACCGTTGCTAATTAAAACCAGAGCTGATTAAACCAAAAATGTCAACCTATCAGGAGAAGAGTGTAATGTTTGTATTCTGTACCGAAACCACAAGGAGCCTTTAGCTGCTAGAAATAACTGCAAAATTGCCCTCAAAGAATGCAAGTCTATCTTGTATAAAGACACATGGATAAGGTTATTCAAAAAGATTGAATGATTAAAGCTATGATTATGAGAATATAATCCTATACTGAGGATCCTGGCTGGTTGGGATTTGGTTGTTCAACCATGTCGAAGAACGACGATTATGATGATGATGATGGTGGTGGTGGTGGCGTTGTTCCCTCAGGGCTGACTAAGAGCAACAGCATCTAAGTATCCAGTGGATGCCAACACTTCATCTATAGCTAACCCCTGTAGAAAAATGCTTCCAGATAATTTATACAGAAAAAAATATGGAAGCCTTGTCCAGCGATAAAATACATATTAATTCCATGTTTTTGTGGGAATATAAACTTTCAATCAATAAGTTTCTTTTAGTGTATATTGCATAACCTTTAAGACTACCATCAACTCTCTGTTATAAAATATAAAAGCATTGTGTGAAGCATTTTATCATTTAAGACTAAAAAATTTGCATCAGTTTTGAACAAAAGTATTTGTTTTATGCACCACTTGATGTATTTTGTGCATTAGCTGCATTATGTGTGAATACTATGATGTGCATTTTAGGCGGTAGAAGATGAAGTAAGGAACAGTAGAGTTAAGGGACACCATTACTGTTTATGTGGGAATATGGTGGAGTAAAAGCTGGAGAGTGAAATAATCAGCAATGGTGGGGTAGTATTGTTTTTTTTGAGTTGGAAATCTTGCCAATTGTTGTTGATGCAGAAAAATGGACAGCTGAAGGATAATGTGTCTAAAATCAAGGTGAGCTGTTTAAGTTCTGCTTTGATGTGTAAATGTCTAATGGAGTGTGTTTGTGTATTTTGATCTGTTTTATTTAGTTTGCATATATGTTTATTTTGAATTCCCATAAAATTAAATGGTAACTTAGTTTTATGCAAATTTTATGTACATTAATTTGCATATAAATGTATTTAATACCAAGATCCCAGAGCAGTGAGTTGGTAGAAATGTTGGTAAATATCTCTTAGTATTTACTCTCATCCTTCTTCATTCTGGGTTCAAATCTAGTTGACACTGACTTTTAAAACTACTGGAGTGAACTTTATTAATTATACCCCCCTCTTCTATAATTGAACCCTAAGCCTCTTCAAATGAATTTCCACTCTCCCTTCCCCCACTCCATATTTAGAATAACAAAGTTAGAAAGCAATTTAAATGTTTCAACTTTGTGTTGGAAATACCAGATTTATTGAGTTGCTGCGGCTAAAAACTAACCAAAGAAATGAACCACTAAAACATTCTTTGTTCTCCAAATAAAAGACTTTCAAAATCAGACATTATCATCAGTTGAAATGTAAATTTAATTGGAAGAACCTACTTTCTTATTTCTTCTTCTTTCTCCTTGTCTTTTTCTCTTTCTCCGTTTCCTTTTTTTCATCTACTCTACCTCTCCCTGTTTTTCCCTCTCTCTCTCATATTTTCTTACTGAATCTACTAAACATTTCCTGTCTATATTTCTTCTCTTTCTCTACAAAATCATGCCAACTTCTGGCTGGTACCTTACTATGTTGGTGAGCTCATGAATGGTTAACTCTGTATTATTAACCCTTTTACTATCAAAATGGTTTATTCTAAACTGTCTGTTTTAATGTTCTGTTTAATATTAACCAATGTTGTCCAGTGTAGGATCCACATGTGGAATGCATGGATCAATATGGAGTCCACATGTCTCATTGCAGCCCAAGCATTAGTTTATCGCTCAGGAAAAGACATAGGAATGAAAATCTGTTGGTCTGTATTAATGCATTTATATATGTATGTGTGTGTGTATCCACACACACACACACACACACACACACTAATACAGAAATGTAAACCCATTTTGCCATTTACTTAGATACACAAATTCTTGTCTTTTAGCAGAAAGTAGTTTTTATATACAATGAATAGATTATTTCAATTAATGGAATCACCCCCACCCCACAAGATAATTCTTTCAGTGCTGTCTTTGATTTTTCTGCCTTGTCTACCTTCTTTCTAAGAAAACTCCCACAATTCCATACTTGATAGTCTTGGTTCCAGTATTCCACACTCTGTGTTCACCTTTACTGTGACATCCTTGGGATATTCTTGTCAAAGAGGATTTGGGAAACATTTTTATATTTTCTGTTTTTGTGTGTTTTTTTATTGCATTAAAACTCTAAAAGGGAAAAATTCTTTTTAATGTTTTAACTTGGCCTTTTTCCTCATTTTATTATTGAAAGCATTTTATATATTGCAGTAAGGTTCCATTTGAACCAAAATAGACAGATTATACACACATAATAATAATAATAATAATAATAATAATAATAATAATAATAATAATAATAATAAAGATGATGATAATAATAATAATAATAATAATAATAATAATAATCCAAATGGTGATGGTTTCATGAGTTTCTTCTACAGCTCTTGCATTCATAGATTCTTGTTATGAACCAAAATCATGCAATTTTTATGAAGACTTTATCAATATGTGGAAATATTTTCAAATTTTTTTTATTCATTTTCTACTTTTTTACACTGATTTGCCTCCCTTGTATGCGTGATATGATTTTGTTAGAATTTGGTTATTCATCTACCTGTTATTGGAACAATTGTTGGGTACCCATCCTTCCACTAATTATTGAAGTATTGAGTTTGGAACAATTTTTTGTCCCATTTCTACTCATTCAACTATGGTGTAATAATGGAACATATCTACCAGTCAGGCCGACTGAGGCAGGCAGAGTTATGCCCTTTGTCTAGTGACCTAGCAATGATTGCAGTAAAGTTTGAACTTGATTAATCCAACATCGAAACTTCACAACACTTCATAGTTTCTTCGAATTATGAATATTTGAAGCTAAAGTGATGATTGTAAATATGTTTAGGAAAAAGTATCTTTCTAAAACCGGGGATGTTTTTGATATTCACTTTGTGTCAGAGGCTGGGTCCCTTTTGTTTTGGGGGTAACAATCAGTAACTTAAATTGAACAGAAATTTCAAAAAGCTGAAATATTCTACATAATTCGTGTTATGTTTAGAGTTCTGCATTGCTTGTTCTACAAAACCTAAAAAAATATCTAATGGCTATGGAAGCATTTCTAAGTTTTAATCAGGTACCATTTCATTAGATTTCATTACTTGTGGAACATCTAAAACAAAAGTAAAAGAATCAAACAATGTTGGTAGGATTAGTAAGTTTTTAATGACCTTATTAGCAAATGTGGTTGTTCATTGGAATTGTTAATGTAATAAAGCAGAAGAACATTCCAGTTCTTCACTTGAAAATAGATTCTCTATTTGCTGCTGTACATGGATAGAATCGATAGGAAGTGTAGTATGAAGGATTTATAAAAGGCAAGCTGCGTGCACACCCACACACACATGTCTATTTAAATGCTTTATGCACACATATATTTAGCATGTATATATATATATATATATATATATATATATATATATATATATATATAATTTTTATATATAATTTTTAATATATATATATAATATAATTTTTAATTTCACTTCCTGTGTAAACCTCCTACTTCACAAATATACAATTATTTAATGCATTTTTGGGTTTGACTTATAGATTTTTAAAAAATATCTTTGAAATTTCAAACAAAAAACAAACCCAAAACCATTTTATATTCGATCCATTTATTTAATTATCTCCATCGTAGTTGTTGGCTAAACTCTTGAAGGGTTTTCCATCAATATAACAGACTTAGTTTAATGTTGGCAACATTTCTTTGGTACCCAGAGAGATATTAAAAGATATTAGAGATTTTTTTAATTGAACATTTGTAATTAACTGAAAGTAATTGATAAAAGGAATCTTGTAAACTATGTAAATGTCCATTATAAGATGACAGCCTGTTAATGTCCATTTAAAGATGATGGGCAGTTTCTGGTGGTCACTACAGTGAAAAGGTCAAATGACTATTTAAAAGGTCCTCTATTACTCTGTGTTGTAGAACAGATGTGCACACACACACACACACACACACACACACACACACACACACACACACACACACACACACACACACACACAAAGTATGTGTAAGTAGTAGTAGTAGTAGTAGTAAGTGAAAAGCAAAAGAAAGAAAGAGAGAGAGAAAGGAAGAGAGACAGAATTCCTTTGTTGCTGATAAAACAACTTGTAGCTAATGGTAGCTAATGGTAAACACCAGCGCCATCTATGAACATATCTACCCCCCCCCCCTCTATCCATTACATTATTTATTGCCGTAATTTGTCCTGAGTGTATTGGAAAGGTTGCATCATTGTTTTAAAATGTCACAATATTTGATGTGGTGTTAATGTATGGAGTAGTTGTAGTAGTAGTAGTAGTAGTAGTAGCAGCAGCATAGAGTGTAAGGGTGGAGGTGGTCACCGACTCCGCTTCTTGGTTCTTTGGATTGCATGGTAGGTACAATGGTACCATCTATAAGCTGAGGTACTGTTTATAAACTGTATGCTCGGTATTAGGGTACCATTGATAAACTGTTCAAAACCTTATTGAACAAGTAGCCAAGCACTGTTGTTGTTGTTGTTGCTAAACCCCTGACCTCCTTTTGTCAATGTAACAGTATGCTGTTATTCTTGAGTTCAAATTCCACTGAGGTCAACTTTGCCTTTCATCCTTTTGGGGTCAATAAAATAAGTACCAGTCAAGTATTGGGGTCAATGTAATTGGCTAATGCTCTCCCACAACAAAATTTCAGGCCTTGTGCTGCCTATAATAAAAAGGATTCTTCTTCTTCTTCTTCAATATGCATCTTTGTTATGATCACTTGCTGATGCACATCCAGCATCCTAGGGCAAGGGAAGGGTAAGGGATATTACATTATGACTGAAGGCTTGGAAAGTTAAGCAGTTGTGGTCGATGAAAAAGGTGGTAGTAGTAGTAGTATCAATAATTGTCAGAGCCCTGGGAACAGTGATGTCATTTGAGAGATATTTAACCGTTATATTTAGCAATTTGGTGTCCTTTTATTTGGTGTCTACTTATTTTATTGTCAGATTATAATTCTATTCACAATTCATAATTATAACATTAGAGATTAACTGTTTGGATTTTTAAAGATTTACAATTAGATTCCCTGAAGTTTCTTACAAACCAGTAGCATGTATACATGTAGTACAACTTATGCAAATCTAAACATCCAAGTGTGTCTATATATATAATTACATAACCAAACACATTTGTACTAAACAAAGGTTTATGTTCAGCTTTAATCTAACACAATAACAATGGTTTTGTTTGTTTTTCTACTGGAGAATCGACAAATTATCCTTCCTGTATTTTGATAATTATTATTTCTCTAATTATCCTCTATTAACTGCAATATAGAGCTTTTATTGTAATCTTACAAATAGTAAATTGTAAAACTAAATAAGATTTAACACAGTTCACATGCATTGACCTATACACACACACACACACACACACACACACTCTCTCTCTCTCTCTCTAAGAATAATGGTCCAATAATTGGTATAGTTATTAAAAAAAAGTCAATGATTTTGAAGAAAAATCAATGAAGCTTAAACAGTTATCTGGAATAGTTTGTTTTGGTTAAAGAATGTTTGTCTGAAAATGTGAAACCAAGTAGAAGAAACAGTTATCTGGTGTGATGGTTCTTGTTCCAAATTCTGGTCGTGGAATGCATAAATTTCCTTTCCGGGGTCTCAGTGTTGACTTTGAATGTTGACAGTCCAATGAGAGAGTCCATATATATATTCATGGATGCACTAGCTCCTAAAACAGCATCTTTTACAGTAAGTACTAATGTTTAGATAATATTAGAACTGATAATTAATCCTACCTGGTGAGATTTTAATGAGAGTTCTGTGATGAAGGTAAGTGGAAGGTTACTTATTACAGATGTGCTATGGGCCGTACAAAGATATTCCTTCAAGTAGATTTGAACCGACAAACTTTGAGCCGCTTGTCTGCTCTCTTTTTCCACGGTACCCTGCATTGCCCACTCTACATACAAACTGTTCCATAAGGAAAGAATAAAAACTGTAAATTAAATCATAAAATGTTATAACACCAACTTCAGTCTCCTTAAGACAGAATTGAGAGAAGAAAACTTCTCTTGTGCTTTTTATTAAAGTATCAACTTTGTTAATATAAGACCAGAGGGGATTTAGGCTGTGAAGATATTGAATAACATACAGTATCAATCTTATTATTTAATTATTCTATATAAATATTTTATGAAATTGTATGGTGCTGGATATATAACGGCCACTTTAAGCCATGTTTCTAAGTTTTTTAACACGGTTTTCTCATGGAAGTCATATATTTTCAATTTATTATTATTATTATTTATCAATTATCAATTTTTTGGGGCTTATTAGTGGTTCAGCTATAAAATGGTATTTAAACTGGTAAATGTAGGTGACCAGCCTCAGTCTTTATCTACTTTTCGTAGGATCCATTCCGTTTTGTCCAACCTGAGAATAATTTCCTCTCTCTGTCTTGAAGGTCCAACAAATGACTTATTGGCTCTACTCTTACAAATTAAAACTTAAAATATGTGTTGACTTCTTTGTAATGAGACTTATTTTTACAGCAAAATATTTGTTAAACAATTATCTTTAAAATGGTAAGCCACATGCTTAAGTATTAAGTTTTGGGATGCCAGAGCTACAATGAGGAGTAGATTACCACTGTTAGAACTGCATTAACTAAACAATTCTTTACATTTAGACCAGTAATTATCCCTTAAAACTTTATGATACATTGGTCTCTGTGGCTGACCTCCATGATGCCTGACAAACAGGAGTTTGTAGAATTGGTTTTTATTTCTGAAATATTTTTGTGTCATGTTAGACATGTTTAGGGAAGGACTAAACAATCTTGGAATAAAACCCCTTAATATTTAATTTTCTACATCAGTACAGTCAGGATATAATTCTCCCTGATATACTCTTGTGGTTTTCTACATCTGTACAGTCCTGGAATGTTTTGAATCTCAACTTCTTTTCTAATTCAATTGTTTTTGATATAACCATGTATTTTCAGTTAAGTTTACAAGTCAGTCGCTTTTACTTATCTGTTGCTAATAATTAATGAAGTGAGTTTACAATCTCTCCTCTTACATGCAGTTACATGTCTCTCTAATAAATTTACAGATGTATCACTTTTGCTCTATGGCTCTCTCTATATTTCGACACCTTACCTCTGTCGGCTAGTCACAATCACTTTTATTTCCCCTCAAACAAGCTGATGTTGCTAAAACCATTTCTTTGCCTCTTCTATCATTTTGCTTATGGCTTCCTTTCTAAACAATGTCATTCTATTTGCTATCTTCGTCTGTTCACAATACAGCTGGCTTCAATCAGATTTCTTGGCAGAAAACCATTCTCTACCTTGTTTATTGTGACCTGCAGAATGTGATCTTTTTACAACTTCTAATCTTTCTGTCGTGTCACAAGCAAACAGAATGAATTGAGTCTTTGTTTATTTTTAAATATTGATTAGATTGTTTGTTGTAATGCTGGTTTCAAGCAGAAAATTCACTGACTTGATCTTTCTTTTCTTTCTGACATTTCGACATAGGA
The DNA here is from genome assembly GCF_046866305.1 of Octopus bimaculoides. NCBI lineage: Eukaryota > Metazoa > Mollusca > Cephalopoda > Octopoda > Octopodidae > Octopus > Octopus bimaculoides. The sequence goes on from NC_142945.1 coordinate 337,861, forward strand.
GTTACGAACTTACCGAAAATAAGAAATAACTAGCAGAAAATACCAAAACACAACAAGATTTTGCCTAAAAACATTTGTTTTACAATTTCTTTTTCTGTTATGTAATTACGAAATGAAGAAAAGTGTAAAATAAAAGTGATGCAAGAAAACCTGGAAAATCTCGCTGTTGGTGATAATGTTTGTAATAGCTTCTTCCCCTGATAAACCGTTCATATTGATAAGGCTTTCCCACCCTGCCACACTCAGCTCCTTTACAATCAAACCAAGTCTTGAAGAGTTGATTTTTACGATAGGATCTCATTAGGTTTACTGAAAATGTTATTATTATTATTATTGTGTTGTTTGTTTTGATCATATTTTCAACCTTTTCTTAATTGATAAAACTCAACAACAACCAAAGAACTGGGTGAGTTTCAGTAAGTCAAAGGCTGGAATTTAGCTACGGAATGTGGATTACTCTTTGACATTCTCTGTTAGTCTCATCTCTCTGTGCCTGTCTGTCTGTCTGTCTGTCTGTCTCACACACCCACACGCACACTTTATTGCTGCCATCAATACAACTTATATTATTTTATATTTTATTGTTTTTATATCCAAACTACCCTAATCTACATTCATATAATTTAGAGGAAGAAATTGATTTGAATTTTAAAAGTTTACTGGGAATTTAATTAAAATTACTGATTAAAATAAAACTAGGTATGAATTAGGTGTTGTGAATTTATAATGAGACAAGGATGCAATTATGTGATGTTAATGTCTTCGTTAAAGGCATTAATAGAAATAATGAAGTGAATTGGCTTCCACTGGCAACAAAATCTCTGTGAAAGACTCCAGTTGTTAGTTGTGTAATTCGTACAGTATGGTACCTTGCTTGAGACACAGTTGAAACAAGCTGATATGGTGCTGACTCTTTGTGTCTCTTTAGCCTCCCTCTTGCTGCTTATTTTACTGAAACACAATTCTTTATGGTTTGAACTATCCATCTGATAAATGAGAATTTCAGGGAATACATTTCTAACACCTTGAATAACAGATGAGTGTTTCGACTGCCAAGTTGAAATGATGGGCCAGGAGTGGAAATGCAGGAATATTGGGGTTGAATATGTTTGCTCTTGGTCTTCATGGGTTGCTTGAGTAGCATCCCTGCAAGACCTGCAACATGAATGAAGTCTGAACATCAATAATGGAAAATGTCCATGTCTTTCAAATCTTCACATATCCCTTGCCTTCACAGCCCATGTTTCACTACCATGTAGCATAGCTATTCATACACAGGGATCATACAATCTGTGTTTCACTCTGAGGAAGATGCCCTTTGTTACCAACAAAGTTAATGGCTCTCGGAATTTTGTTCAGGTGGTTTTTCTAGCAACGATGCTTTCGGAACATCTTCCTTTACTGCAACATTGACGAAACAAGCGCCAAATCAGTTTCAGGACTGATGGCAGACTCTTCAGCCTGCGAAGCATTTACACTCTGCTAAGGAGAGCACAAGTGAGGTGGGTCAGTCACCATGTTTGAATGCCTGGCACGTGACTACCCAAAAGTCTGTTTTACAGTGAACTGGCAGAAGGCAAGCACACACAAGGTGGGCCGAAAAAGTGCTTCAAAGGATACACCCAAAGCGTCACTGAGGTGTTTTCAGATCAACCCTGACACATGGGAAATGTAGGCAAGGGACCATCCTACCTGGTGTAGCTGCCCCTACAGTGGTGCCGCCTTCTCTGAACAGGATAGAATCTCTGGAGCACAAAGAAAATGTGAGCTGCACGAGCTGAGAGCCAATTCCTTGCCTTCGTCTCCAGCAGACCACCTTCTGCCTGACTTGTGAGGCAGAACCTTCTGAGCATGCATCAGCCTGGTCAGCCACAAAACTGGATGCATTGGGACCTAGCTTATTCTCCCATGTGATGTTCTGGTCATGACAATGGCGGACAAACATCATCATCATTATTATTATTATTATTATTATTATTATTATTATTATTATTATTATTATTATATATATCAACATGTTAATGTCCATCTTGTGTGTGTGTGTATCTTTTATCTTCTTTCAGTCATCATTAAACTGCAGCCACACTGGAGCACTGGTATATATATATATATATATATATATATATATATATATATATATATATATATATATATATATATATATATTATATATATATGTATATACATGTGTGTGCGTGTACACATAGATAGATAGATAAAACATATTTTCACATGCTTATATTTGCAATCCCAGACTTAAATCTATTCAATTTAGCAGCCATTAAACCATTTAGGCAAATCTCCAAGCTACCACCACCACCACCACCACCATTTGTTATGTTTTGTGTTTAATAATATAAAAGAAAAAAAAAAAGCTAACTCAATAAATGGTTAACCTGTGATTACCTGCGGTAGGTGTTGTTTGTAGAATAAACACTGTTTCAGGTAAATGTTATCTTTGAACTCTCTCCTATCGAACGTGTTGTGCATGATGTCCGTGTAGAAAGTGTTATTATAAACTTGAGGAGGTTTAAATTTTCCGTTTGATGTGTTGGTTTAAGTTTTAACAAATATTATTTATTGGAAGATTGTATTACATATTTAACAGTTATTGAGAATAATCAATATCAAGCAATATTGAACGTGATCTTCTCATAACTATACACCAAAAATATTCTTGGTGGCAAAATATAAAGGTAAAATTGGCACTAACATAATTTGGGTGGGCAAGTTACTTTAACTAATTAATATAACTCCTGCAATTAAAAATAAAATTAAAAAGCCTCTTACAAATTAATGCTAGTCTAAGCAAGGGAGATAATCCAAATACTTTATTGACAAAGTTCAGAGTTGTCTTCTCTGCATTTTTTGATCAGAATTAATCATTAATAACTTATTCTCTTCAGTGCAAGTGTAATCTTTATTAATTAAAATCTCTTAATTGACTTTATTAAATTATGTTAGCAATGACCTTGCTATTTGGTTGTCATGGATAATGTGTTCCTAGCTAGTTACTTCATTAGGCTAACGATGTCTGCCTTTTTTTAATAAACCTAATTTAACATAATTCTTTCATATTTATGGTTTTCCCAATATTTATGTTTCAATTGTTTGTTGTTTGATCATCTCGACATCAACAACCCTATTTAGTGACCAATTCCAATATTTATAGCAATGACCACTGATGAAGATTTTGAGATTTTCCAGTTTGTTGTCTTTATCTTTGTTTCAATTCTCTCTCTCCAGCTCTGAGCCATTTTTTCAACTGTTTTGAATGAGATATATTTTATCTGAAGATCACCATTCCTGCTTAAAATGAGCAGAAACATTTCCCCATTAATCTGAACCCATTCAACCTATTTCATAACTAAGCAACCAATGTATATATAAGTTATTTACCTCATAACAATAATAATAATTAGTGCAGTATATTTAATGAGGTTATCTGCTGGAAATTAAAGCTGATCACCTTTACCTGAGCATTTTACTAACTGACTAGTTTTTATTCCACAAGGATTATCTAACCACGATAAAGATTAAATGATTGAATTAACTGAGAATTAAAGTATATATTTTTATAGTTTTACCTTGTTTATATATATATATATATATATATATATATATATATATATTAACACATATTGTGTTTTGTTTTATTTTGACATCTACACACACACACACACACACGCACGCACAAACATTTGTGTAAAATTTAAATATTTTCAGTTCAACTGTTCAATAATTATGTCAAATTAACGACATTCACTTTTTTCTAGTTTTTAGTTGAGCCATGACCTCTTAACCTCTGAAACCAGAATGTCTGTGTGTCCCCACCCTTTAAACCTTCAATGACTTAAATGGTTTTCAGCTAAATTTTCTTGGCACAGTTTTTATCTAAATATTGATGAGAATTTCTTAACATCTGTAAAAGCTGTTGGATAAATAATGTAACACGTGTAGGGATTAGGAGCTAATTAACTGGTAATTAGTGATGACAGAGACTTTGTTTTATGCTGACAAGTTGTGTTCATGTTTTTGTTCTTTTTGAAGAAGCATCAGAAAGTCTTTCCAGATGGAAGCAAATATGGTAAACAGGAACGGTTGAGGAAATGAGGGAACATTGGTGATGATGTCAAGCAATTAATCATTTGATGTTGTTGATGAAATCGGTCATGTGTTCCAGCCATGACCCTCACATCTACATTGTATTTAGTACTATATTATCTAATGTCTTTACAATTTTAAGAGAATATAAATAAATAAATTAAAGGTAACTAATAATGAAGATAATTACTTATAATGTTGTTTATTGTTTCAACTGATATATGGTGTGTGTATGTGTGCTAGTGAGTGTGCATATTTGCATATTTGTAAGTGTGTGTGAGTGTGTGCAGGTGTGTGTGTGTGTGTGTGTGTGCACGTGTATCTGTGTGTGTGTGTGTGTGTCTATGTGCGCATGTGTGTATGTGTGTGTGTGTGTGTGTACCTGTGTGTATAAATGTTATCCTTGCCTCATCTACCAGACATGTAAGTATAGCCAAGTGATTGGTGATTACTCTGGATAATCCACAATCCCTTAATCTAATCACTCTGTTGATAGTGGACAGCAGTGGACAGCTGGTAAGATTAGAGCCTGTATATACTGTCCGCAATTTCACTCTGGACACAGCGCTCTGCCTTGATCAGTGACCATCAACACAGACCTTCTCGCACTAAACATGTGTATGTCTGCCTTGTATACATACAAACATACACATGTAGGCAAACATATTCATATACACACATGTATGAATATACATTTTTATGCACATGTATACACACATACACGATGTGCATATACATACACCTGTATACATATATACACATACCAGGATATGTTAGTATTCTAGATATATAATAATTATGTATTGTGGGTGTATAATAATTTGGGTGTATAATATAATTGTATTTAGGACAATACAGTTATAGAGTATTTCAATGAATTTGTCAAGATTAATTGATGTGTGTGTGTGTGTGTGTGTGTGTGTGTGTGAGTATGCATACATGTGTGAGTGTGAGTACAGACATGTGCATTTAAGTGGACATGGGAATGGATTTGCAGCATGTTTCTTTATACATACACGCATATATACACAAACGTGTTTATGTATGTGTGTCATGTGAATATTCGTAACTCGTTTATATATATGTGAGTGAGTGTGTATTAAGATGCAGGGAAAGGTATGTAGATGCTTTGACATACTTTAGCCGGCTAAGTATATTGGTGTGTGCATGAACACACACACACAGATACATTGTATATATATATATATATGTATATAGATATAGTGTCTGTATCTGTGTGTACCATGTGTATATGTGTGTGTATATGACCCTAGGAAGGAGTTGAGTGCTTTATCCCCTAATCTCATTTTCTGGCTTAAAAACAATGCAACCTGTAAAATGTTGAGAAGGAAAGCTTGATCAAGTCTTGCACAACTCTTCTTGGACAGAAAAGCTTCTGGCCATTTGCCAAATAAGGAAATAAATAAACAAATAAACTCAGTAATCTGACAGCTTGTGAATTTACACTGTCTACCCCCCCCCCCTCCCTACATACATATAAAAACACATACATCTCTATCTGTCTGTAATCTGCTTGCATTTGTGTCTGTGTATATAATATGATATATATATATACGTCTTTTATGTATAATTGTGTGTGTGTGTGCGTGTGTGATGCAGGCATAGGTGTGTCATTTAAATGTCTGCTTCTCAACCACATAGTTTTGGTTTCAGTCCTGCTATGTGGCACCTTGGGCATGTGACTTATGCTACAACCTTCAGCCAACCATATATATATATGTGTGTGTGTGTGTGTATATTATATGTATATATGTAAGAAAATGCAATGACAAAGGAATAAGCAATTATCTTATGAACTTCATTAGCTTACAGCTGTTTCTGCTATGAGATGCAGTGGACTCATATTTGGGTTACTGAGTAATACCTTGTAGCTTCATCAGAGACCCTCTCCTTATTCAACTTTGTCTCTATCCCTGCCCCCCCCCCCTCACACCTCCATTCGCATTTGCCTCTATCTCTCATCCCCCCCCCCTCACTCCCACCCATCCAACAACAAGCTTATCTAACATGTACTTGGGTTTACGTGCTTGAAGTCAGATTTTTCTATGACTGGATGCCCTTCCTGGCATCAAATTTTGCCTGTTTCCAAGGAAGGTGATATTCTTCGACAGCTTGGCATGTTTTCATGGAAGAATGGACACAACCTCATTTGTATCGCAATGATGCTCATTTTTAACCATCTTGTGATGTCTAGAAAGGGGTACATACACATACACACATGCACACTGCATTTACTTGTATGTATACATGTATATTTGCCTATATGTGTATCTGTGTATGTGTGTGTAGATACATACATACGCCCCATCAAGCCAAGCAACATCACAGTCGTGGCAGATATCAGTGTCATGCAAATGGCACCTGTGCTGGTGGCACAAAATACACCCACTACACTCTCGGAGTGGTTGGCGTTAGGAAGGGCACCCAGCTGTAGAGAACCATGCCAGATCAGTCTGCAGCCTGGTGCAGCCTTCTGGCTCACCAGTCCTCAGTCAAACCGTCCAACCCATGCTAGCATGGAAAACGGTCGTTAAATAATGTAAGTATGTATGTATGTACACACACACACACACACATATCTCTTAGGAAAGCACTGAACAAAAAGAATATACAGAAGGGACAAATTTTAACAAATGCTGTATTAGTTCAGTGCTTAAAGAGCGATTGGGGTCCGCCTGCGCCTCGTATGTAAGCCTGTGTTTATCTAACACTTATATATTTATCTATTTATATATCTGTGTATATAGGAGTTGCATTTGTCAGTAATAGCTAGAAAGGAAAGTTGAGGGCAGGCAAGTGAAAACAATATATATATATATATATATATATATATATACATATATTAATATATGCACATACAAAACCTTATTTAGTTCTTTATCTACATTTCTCTCTTCCTCTCTTGCTATATATCTATATCTACACACACACACACACACACACACACACACACACACACACACACACACACACACACATATATATATATATATTTACACACACACATATATACATAAATATTTGTATATCCATGCCTGCATGGAACATAGACGTTAAATGATGATGATGTTGATGATATATGTCTATTGATCAATTCATATATTGATCTATATATCTACCTATCAATCTTTATCTCTCTGCATATATACATGCACACACACACACACACACACACACACATATATATATATATATATATATGTACATATATATATATATATATATCTTTCACCTCTCATATCTCCTCTAACTTTCTCTCTATCCCCGTCCCTCACGTGTCAATACCCCCTCCCCCACCGCGTCTATCTCTCATCGCCTCCCCCTCACTCCCACCCACCCCCAACAACAAGCTTATCAGCCATCACTGCTGCTTTGGATGGTGGATCTAAGAAAGTGGTGGTGGTTGCGTTACTGCTTGTTCTTCTTGTTGTTGTTGCCTGCTACTCTATATGTACAAGCAGCTCTTATTGACAGTGTGAGCTTTTTTTCAAACTCCACAACTGCAATTTTTTTCCCCACCCCCCCACCTCACTTTTGGCATCACCAATTTATTGTTTTGCTTAGTAACGCTGCTGTCTTCCACCAACACCGGCCAAATGAACTTATAATGACTGTTGGCGTTGTTTAGAGTCCGTCGATGTCGAAAGCAAACAGGACCTGCCGAACAAACAAACAAAAACAACTCTTCTTTTTTGTTTTGTTTTGTTTTATTTCTGAATATTTCAGAAGGGAGACTTTTTGTTTATTGTTGTTTTGGTTGTGGTAGGACAAAACAACATGTTGACGACTACTATGGATACGTACCTGGGAGATTTGTGGAGGATACCCGCATGCGCTTGCGTACGCCATATGGATTATTGTATAGGGTAGGTAGGTAAACAGGTAGCTTATTGGATACCTGAACTCTCTTTTCTCTCTCTCCCCATCCGCCTGTCTGTCTGTCCATTCATTCGTTCGTTTGTTTGTTCATTCATTCCATCTGAAGGTAGAGAAAACAGTTGAACAAAAACCATCTCAACAAAGTTGTTTCTTTTCAAGTCGGCACGATTTAACAACAACAACACTAACTACAAACATGAAAGAAAAAAAAACATTCCCTCTTTTAAATTTCTTTCTTTTCTAATTTATTGCCACTTATTTTATTTCGTTTGTTATTTTTGTTTAGTTTTTTTTTTCTCTTTCTGTTGATATAAGCTTCCTCGCCACACTCAACACATTCCTTTCCACCACCATTAACAACAACAACAACAACACCCACATTGCTACCATGTTGTTCTTTGTTGTTTACTATTCTTTAATAAAACTTCCATATTAAAAGAAAAGGCATGAATGTCAAAACATCTTCATTACCTTATTAATGCACTTCTACAAACTTTTTAAACTTGTCTAAAAATCCCCATCACTTACCCCCACCCTTGTCAAGCCCACCCCATCGACTTTTGGTTCTATTTAATAAAACTTAAATACTTTTAGATTTTTCTTTTCTCGATTAACGACAACATCAGTTTCAATTTTAGGCTACGTGTATGGTGTGTGTATGTGGGGGGGGGGCAATCTTCTCCTTGCCCCCTTACCTCTTCCCTTCCCCACTGTCCTGCACGGATTTGAACTCAAGCTGCTCACTCCAAAACTAAATGCTCTTTTTTCTCTTTCTGTCAACATTAGTTTACTGGCTTAATTGGCACGTGGTTCCTAATTAATTGAAGCAGGAGTGGGTGGAGGGAGGGAGTTAATTGATTCGTTACTGGTAGATATAATTAAGTGTGAAGAGATAATGTAGGGCTGTGTCAAACCGAATGAATCTTCAGCTCAAGGAAGCCACAATGCAACAGGACTTGGCATTTCAGCATTGTTTTGCCCTCACCTCCTATCAATGGTGATGGTCACTCTTGTCAATTTCCATGTTTCAAGGAGAGGAATTAATAAAAATGTTTGCAGTGGATGCATGGATGTAATTTGAGTCCAAGAATGAATTTTGCTATGAAGTCACAATGGCGACACTGATAATTTTGACTTTGCCTGGGATTGAACAAATGTGTCTGTTGATCGCAGGAGAGAATTCTTTTATTGTTTTTTTTGTCTTCAACTCGGATTGTTTAGATGCATCACAGCACATTTTAGGCCACTCAGATTGATCTTGGTAATAACTTTGCCAGGACCTCCTTGATCTGATCACTAACACAGTCCCACTGTGTCTGCTGGCAATTCAGTTCTGATGAGTTTTTATAAAGCTTCGTTGCTGGAGTTTATTTGTTTTGGATTAACTTTTGGTTAGGTTTTATTTACTGTTTTGCTTTGCTTGGGAAAAACAAGTTGACTTCAAATATCAGCTTTGAGTTTTTAACTTTAGAACCTGCTTGTGATATCATGTTTAAATGGTATGGCGAAAGGTAATTTAAATTTAAAACACACTCATACACACATGCGTGCTTATATATATATATATATCATCATCATCATCATCATCATCGTTTAACGTCCGCTTTCCATGCTAGCATGGGTTGGACGATTTGACTGAGGACTGGTGAAACCGGATGGCAACACCAGGCTCCAGTCTAATTTGGCAGAGTTTCTACAGCTGGATGCCCTTCCTAACGCCAACCACTCAAAGAGTGTAGTGGGTACTTTTACGTGTCACCCGCACGAAAACGGCCACGCTCGAAATGGTGTCTTTTATGTGCCACCCGCACAAGAGCCAGTCCAGGGGCACTGGCAACGATCTCGCTCGAAAATCCTACGGGAGCCAGTCAGGCGGTACTGGCAACGGCCACGCTCAAAATGGTGCATCTCATGTGCCACCCGCACAAGAACCAGTCCAGGGGCACTGGCAACGATCTTACTTGGCTGTGTGTGTGTATAATGCATGCATATACACACAGACACACACACACTTGTATATATGTATCTATCTCTCTCTCTCTCTCTCTATATATATATATATATATATAGATATATATGTATATGTGTGTGTATAATGCATGCATATACACACACAGACACACACACTTGTGTGTATATGTAAATATATATGTACATATATGTATGTATGTATGTATGTATCTATCTATCTATCTATCTGTGTAGATAGGTAGATTGTTTTATGATACATGTTGTGGAAGCTCTGCGATGCATCGTCAGTGATGTTTCTGCAACAAGAAAAGTAAAAAATTAGATCCACCAAGTTTTATAAAATGATACAGTTTAATTATAAGTATTTTTTTCTTTAATTTTTAATTTGTTTTAAATTTTTAATAATTTATTTTATTCTTATTTTCTTTCTGAATGCAACAAAAAATATTAAGAACAACTTCTACTACTACTACTACTACTACTACTACTACTACACACACACACACACGTATCTGTCGGATGAATAATTAATAATCAGTTAAGGAGAAACTAAACTAGTACCACCACTACTACTACTGCTGCTGCTGCTGCTGCTTTTTGTCGTCGTTACATTGAAGAGTAAACCTTCTTCACAAAATTTAAGTTTACTATTATTGTGTGATTATGTTGGCTGTGGTCATACTGGAGCATTGTGCTACAACTTATTGATTTCACCTGTTTTCTTATCAGAGTTTAAAACCCCTTTAGCCCTCATTTTTTTCTATTTATTTTCTTGTTAATGTTGTTTCAATGAACAGCTCCATGATAAAAAGTATCTTAGCCATGACCCTTTTTGTTTCAGCCAACGTGTCCTTCTTTATTTAAAGTGGTAAGCTATTGTGCAGGGTAGATTTAGCAGCTATTTCTTGCAGACTGAATGTCTTTATTGAAGTTTTCTAAGTTTGTGTTGTTATTGTTATTTTTGTAGGCAGGGACTGTTTGTTGTTGTCTTTGTTCAGACAGACCCATGCTGTTACAGGGGTCAATGTTTAACTCCTAAGGGTTTAAACCAGCCATATCCTGCCCAAATATTCTCCCTGTTTTATGTTCAAACTGGCCAGATCAGGCCTCTCACACTTGCCTTACAATATCATTCTAAAAATAATCATTGAGATAATGAATGTCAAAACAATGTGAATAAATAAACATCACATTTGACAGAATTACCTGAATGCTGGAAGGTTTTTGGCATATTTCATATCCTGGAAATGTGGAACTGAGATCATGAGTTTATCTCACATTCAGATTGACATTGTACATCTATTTTCCTGCTTCATCTTCAATAAAAGCACCAGCAGCAGAGGAGAACGAGGTGGACTTGGTTCACTGTTTTTTTTTTATTGTCTTGATTTCTTTGATCTGGTTGCTTCTCATAGTTTGAATCTCATGTGGCCTTCATATAAACATGTGTGTGTGTGTGTGTTTGGCCAAAGTGTTTTATATGTTTTGAGAAAACTATTGAATAATCTGGGGAAAAACACTAGACTGGGACACTATTTTAGGTCCATACTACTGTTTAATAAACAGAAGACTTATAGTAGTTT